>NW_026652286.1:25656758-25772544 GCF_009828535.3 Hylobates moloch
CCCTCCCTGTGTCCATGTGTTCTCATTGTTCAACTTCCACTTATGAGTGAGAACATGCGGTTTTTGTGTTAGTTTGGTGAGAATGATGATTTTCTTTACAGACAAGTGAATGCTGAGGGATTTTGTCACCACCAGGCCTGCCTTACAAGAGCTCCTGAAAGAAGCACTAAATGTGGAAAGGAAAAACCGGTACCAGCCACTGCAGAAACATACCAAATTGTAAAGACTGTTGACACTATGAAGAAACCGCATCAACTAATGGATAAAATAACCAGCTAGCATCATAATGACAGGATCAAATTCAAACATAACAATATTAACCTTAAATGTAAATGGGCTAAATGCCCCAACTAAAAGACACAGACTGGCAAATTGGATAAAGAGTCAAGACCCATCAGTGTGCTGTATTCAGGAAACCTATCTCATGTGCAAAGACACACATAGGCTCAAAATAAAAGGATGGAGGAATAGTTACCAAGCAAACGGAAAGAAAAAAAAAAAAAGCAGGGGTTTCAATCCTAGCCTCTGCTAAAACAGACTTTAAACCAACAATGATCAAAAGAGATAAAGAAAGGCATTACATAATGGCAAATGGATCAATGCAACAAGAAGAGCTAAATACCTTAAATACATATGCACCGAATACAGGAGCACCCAGATTCATAAAGGAAGTTCTTAGAGACCTACAAAGAGCAATTCAATGCTTTCTATTGGTGCTTATCTGTTCTAGCTTGAATAAGGATGGAGACAGTAATGATGTTTTGGTTTTCCTGGGGAGAGTTAGTGATTCAGGAAGCTCTCTGTTACCTTGAGTGAGGAACCCATATTCACAAATTTGAGGTGGTTCAAATCAAGGAGCACAAGAGATTCCTTGTCTACCCCTTGCAATGCATCCCATAATGGGATTGCCTACAGCATCTCTCCCCCAAACCCTGCCCTTTCCCCCAGGCCAAGATGAAACTTTAGCTTGCCTCCTGCTCCACTATAAAAATGAGGAGCAAGTGAAGGAGCTAATTACCAACCAAGCAATATACAATTTCTTATTACTGTGGGGTTTCACTGTAATTCAATGTAGCATGAGTACTGCAATAGGAATAAATACACAGTTACATGAGAGCACAGTTCCATAGAGGAATGACTCCCTAACTGTCTGAAGGAGTGGAAATTTATAGAAAGGGGGCTGTATTTGAGCTTGGATTTGACACATGAGTAGCTGTAAAATAAGCAGAAGGTGGGAAATGCAGAAAGAAGAGCTTGTTACAAACTGAAGGAACATTATACAAAAGCTAAGATGTGGTTGGAGCACAGATTTCCAAGGGAAGAAATATGTTTATTTGTGTGTTTCAAAAGAGAAGGAATAGTTAAAGCAGTAGAAGCAGGTTAAAGCCAAATTGTTTTGAAGGATGCTATGTACTGACATTATCATCCGTGGAGAGCAAAATATCATTCTTTGCATTTTGGAGTGGGAACTTCCAATTATGGGGATAAGGTTGAGAACATGGATTCTAGGGCAAAGACAGTAAGAACATGGATTATCTGAATGTACTGCATATTGAGTAGGGTTGTCAGATACAGAAAAATCAAACAGCAAAAACAAAACAGAATGCTCAGTTAAATCTGAACTTCAGGTAAATAATAAAAATATTTTTAGTATAGCAATGTTCCATATGTTCCATGCAACATTAGGGACAAATTTATACAAAAAGTTATTTGTTGTTTACCTGATATTCAATTTTATTATGGTATCTTGTATTATATCTAGTAAGCCTAATATTGAGGGAAATAAGAAAAGAGTTTAGAAAACTGGTATTTGCTCTAACTTTATTTCTAAATGTAAATGCTTTCTTCAACTCCAGAAATGTATGCAATTCAAATTAAATTGCATCAAAACATTCTGTACTATTTGAATGTAGTTAATTCTGATATTGCTTAAGCTACATCCCTTCCTTTGAAAACTTTGGAGGCTTTTAAATTTATTGAAATGCATTCTTCCCATTCTTTCTTAAAGTTTTCTCTCTTTCCATCTTTGTTTAATTGCAAACATAGCAGAATTTACAAAGTCCTTAAGTCCTTAAAGCCATAAAAGTACAGTGTGTCTGTGGGCTGAATTCACTTTGAGTATTTTTTTGCAGTGTATATGCTCACACCGCCATGACTACTTCAGAACTTAGAAATTTTTTTTATTTGTATATGTTTGTAGTCATATGCTGCTTAATGACCTCATCTTCATAAAATTGTCATTATTTAATTTGTCTTGCAGCTCGCTGGAAAAGCTCAATTCACAATGCTTACCTTTATTTGATCTAACTCAAGGCTTACTCAGTGATAAAAGCCATATCTATAGTATTCTTATTGCCAACAATCATTTTCTGTTGTTTAATATTATAGCTGCCTAAGGTAGCAATTCAGGGAAACAAGAGGTTGACCAAACAATTTAAAAAGAAAATACGGGAAATAAGATTTCCATAGGTATTTGAAAAATTCAGAAATATTGTTAAGGACTTGGAAGGGAGCATGTAGGTGCAGTATTGGGGGTATTCCCAGCAAAGACCTGATAAGGTCTTGGTGTTTAACCTCTGGCTCACATTGAGCCTTTGTGCAAGCAGAATATGAAGGTTAAAATAGTCATAGGCTGGGCGCGTGGCTCAAACCTGTAATCCCAGCACTTTGGGAGGCCAAGGCAGGCAGATCACCTGAGGTCAGGGGTTCGAGACCAACCTGGCCAACATAGTAAAACGCTGTCTCTACTAAAAATACAAAAATTAGCATGCCTGCAATCCCAGCTACTGGGGAGGCTAAGGCAGGAGAACTGCTTGAACCCTGGAGGTGGAGGTTGCAGTGAGCCAAGATTGCACCACTACATTCCAGCCTGGGTGACAGAGCAAGACTCTTTCTAAAAAAAAAAAAGAAAAAGAAAACACAGTCATAAACTGCTGGAAAAGCGAAGGCATGCTCCAACACACAAAGAGAGCCTTTACAAAGAGGAGGAGACTGACTAATTCAAGGTGTTTAAGCAGATCTCTGCCTAATTATTTGCTGACTTCTACGTTAAATGAGCAGAGATGTCAGTGGCCCCAAGCAACAAATAGTACAGAAAAATTATTATTATTTTTCTTTATTTTATTATACTTTAAGTTCTGGGTTACACGTGCAGAACATGCAGTTCTGTTACATAGGTATATACATGCCATGGTGGATTGCTGCATCCATCAACCCATCACCTACATTAGGTATTTCTCCTAATGTTATCCCTCCCCAACCCCCACCCCATGCAGGCCCCAGTGTGTGATGTTCCCCTCCCTGTGTCCACGTGTTCTCACTGTTCAACTCCCACTTATGAGTGAGAACATGTGGTGTTTGGTTTTCTGATCTTGTGATAGTTTGCTGAGAATGATGGTTTCCAGCTTCACCTATTCCCTGCAAAGGACGTGAACTCATCATTTTATGGCTGCAGAGTATTCCATGGTGTATATGTGCCACATTTTCTTAATCCAGTCTATCATTGATGGACATTTGGGTTGGTTGCAAGTCTTTTCTATTGTGAATAGTGCCACAATAAACATACGTGTGCATGTGTCTTTATCATAGAATGATTTATATTCCTTTGGGTATATGCCCAGTAATTGGATTGCTGGGTCAAATGGTATTTCTAGTTCTAGATCCTCAAGGAATTGCCATACTGTCTTCCACAATGGTTGAACTAATTTACACTCCCACCAATGGTGTAAAAGCATTCCTATTTTTCTATAACCTCTCCAGCATCTGTTGTTTCCTGACAAGGAAGAGTGTTTTCTAACTTGGTTCCCTTCTCCCTGTCACGGTCAGGTACACCAATCAAACCGTAGATTTGGTCTTTTCACATAGTCCCATATTTCTTGAAGGCTTTGTTACTTTCTTTTCACTCTATTTTTCTCTAATCTTGTCTTCTTGCTTTATTTCCTTAATTTGATCTTCAATCACTGATATCCTTTCTTCTGCTTGATTGAATTGGCTATTGAAGCTTGTGTATGCTTCATGCAGTTCTCATACTGTAGTTTTCAGCTTCATCAGGTCATTTAAGCTCTTCTCTACACTGATTATTCTGGTTAGCCATTCTTTTAACCATTTTTCAAGGTTTTTAGCTTCCTTGCAATGGGTTAGAACATGCTCCTTTAGCTCAGAGAAGTTTGTTATTATCAACCTTCTGAAGCTCACTTCTGTCAACTCATCAAACTCATTCTCCATCCAGTTTTGTTCCCTTGGTGGCAAGGAGTTGTGTTCCTTTGGAGAAGAAGCATTCTCGTTTTTTGACCTTTGGAGAAGAAGCATTCTCGTGTTTTGAATTTTCAGCCTTTCTGCTCTGGTTTCTCCCCATCTTTGTGGTTTTATGTACCTTTGGTCTTTGATGTTGGTGACCTATGGATGGGGTTTTGGTGTGGATGTCCTTTTTGTTGATGTTGATGCTATTCCTTTCTGATTGTTAGTTTTCCTTCTAACAGACAGGCCCCTCAGCCACAGGTTTTTTGTTGTTTGCTGGAGGACCACTCCAGACCCTGTTTGCCTGGGTATCACCAACGGAGGCTGCAGAATAGCAAATATTGCTGCCTGATCCTTCCTCTGGAAGTTTCGTCCCCAAGGGGGACCTGCCTGTATGAGGTGTCTGTCCGCCCCTACTGGGAGGTGTCTCCCAGTCAGGCAACACAGAGTTCAGGGACCCACTTGAAGAGGCAGTCTGTCTGTTATCAGAGCTTGAACACCGTGCTGGGAGAACCACTGCTCTCTTCAGAGCTGTCAGGCAGGGACGTTTCAGTCTAGAGAAGCTGTCTGCTGCCTTTTGTTCAGATATGCCCTGACCCCAGAGGTGGAATCTAGAGAGGCAGTAGGCCTTGCTGAGCTGAAGTGGGCTCTGCCCAGTTTGAGCTTCCTTGCCACATTGTTTACACTGTGATTATAGAACTGCCAACTCAATCCTCAGCAATGGCAGACACCCCTCCCCCAGCTAGGCTCCAGTGAGCAAGGTTCTGTGTGCATGGGACCCACTGAGCCAGGCAAGGGAGGAAGTCTCCCACTTTGCTGGCTGCAAAGACCTTTGGAAAAGCATAGTATTTGAGCAGGAGTGTACCACTCCTACAGTCACTCACCACTTCCCTTGGCTAGGAAAGGAAAATCCCCCTACCCCTTGTGCTTCCTAGGTGAGGCAATGCCCCACTCTGCTTCAGCTCACTCTCTGTGGGCTGCACCCACTGTCCAATCAGTTCCAAAGAGATGAATCAGGTACCTTAGCTGGAAATGCAGAAATCACCCATCTTCTGTGCTGATCTCACTGGGAGCTGTAGATCAGAGCTGTTCCTATTTGGCCATCTTGGAAGCGACCAGAAAAATTATTAAATAAATAAACAGCAACAAGAACAGACAACCACAACAGTAAAATCCAGAGGGGAAAAGATGTCTTATTTCCAGCATTTATATATCCATATTATATAAAATGTTAATAGAAATAGTCTGTAAGATAGCATCAATCTGGGACTTTCTAGGCAAGGGCTTTAAATCAACTATTATAAGTATATTCAAAGAACTCAAGGAAATAGTTTTTCAAGAACTAAAGGAAAGTCTTCAAATAATGTTTTTCCAAATGGAGAATAAAAGTAAAGAGATAAAAATTACAGAAAAGAACCAAATAGAAATTCTAGAGTTAAAAATTATGATAACTAAAATAAAAAATTCACTAGAGGGGCTCAACAAAGATTTGACTTCTCAGAAGTATTAATAAACTTGAAGATAGATAAGTTGAGATTATCCATTTTCAGTGACAGAAGGAATAAAACAAACAAACAAATAAACACAGTCTCTGAGCTTTATCAGAAACCATAACCATGCCAATATATGCATAATTGGAGTTACAAGAGGAGAGGACAAAGAGAAAGAAAAAATATTTGAAGAATTAATGGCTGAAAATTTCCAAATTTTGATTAAATATCTTAGTCTTAACAATCATGTAACAAATCTGCACATGTACCCCTGAACTTAAAATAAAGGTTAAAAAAAGTCAAGAAGTTTCACATTTAAATAGGGTAAATTCAGAGGGATCCCACCTAGAATCATCATTCAAATTATTGAAAGACAAAAACAAGATAGAATCTTGAAAACAATAAGAGAACAATAGCTCATCAAATATAAGGAATCATCAATAAGATTAACTGTTGACTTTTCATTAAAAAAATGGAGGCTAGGAAGCAGTGGTATGATATACACAAAATGCTGAAAGAAAAGACTATTAACCAATAATTTTATATCTGATAAAACCATATTTCAAAAATGAAAGACAAATTAAGACATTCCCATATAAACAAAACTTGAGAGAATGTATTGCTAACAGACTTGCCGTATAAGAAATATTAAAGAAATCCTTTATAGTGAAATAAGAGAATACTATACAAAAACTTAAGATTAAATGAAGAAATAAAGTGCACTGGTAAAGAAAATGTAAATAAGGAAACTGGTTCCAGATGGTTTGAAATGACAGGGCTTTTATTATACTGATTTTTCAAAAATTAGACCATATTTCAAAAACTCCTGAACAAGAAAATATATGGCAGAAAACATGCTCTTTTTAGATATGGTCCTAAGAAAGAAGAGGAAAAAATATTGTTATTGTATTTTATTGCTTCTATTTGTCTATAGACAAGCAACAACTGAATTTTTTCAGTAATTTTTTATTTCTCTATTACAATTAGCCATAATGTATATTATTAAGAAAAATGCCTTTTTCTAATAAGAATATATCTTCTAAAAATTACAGCAAAGAAATATTGGCTTTCTAAGTAACAAAATGCCTTTATCAAGGGTCATCTTTTGTTCATATTTTATCAACACAAACATTTATCTTTTGGATGAAATATTTGATTGTTCAGTTGAAGAAACTGAGCTTCAAATAAGAAGTCTTCCTAGGCATTTGAAAAACCAATACTTTTCAATTTAGAAATAACTCCAAATATACTAAAATATTGACTATGTTGTTTATGAGAGTAGACTAAGATATTGAGACCTTAGTATAGTTTTAAAATTTCTGAAATAAGAAAGCTAGACAAGAATAAAGAAAAAAGAACAAAAAGGAATTAACAAAACCTCTAAGAAATATGGGATTGTGAAAAGAGATAGAATCTACTCATTGATGTTCCTGGAAGACATGGGAAGAATGGAAGCAACTTGGAATGCATATTTTAGGATATCATCCATGAGATCTTCCTAAACGTAGCTAAAGAGGTCAATATTCAAAGTCAGAAAATGCAGAGAACTCCAGTAAGATATTTCACAAGAAGGCCATATTGAATACACATAATCTTCAGATTCTAGAGGGTAAAATGAAATAAAAAATGTTAAATTACCTTCCCATTGTAGATCACCTACAAAGGGAAACCCATCACACTAACAGAAGAACTCTTAGCAGAAACTCTACAAGCCAGTTACTGTTCCTGTAGTCCCAGCTACTCTGTAGACTGAGGCAGAATTGCTTGAACCTGGGAGGCGGAGGTTGCAGTGAGCCAAGATCGTGCCACTGTACACTCCAGTCTGGGTGACAGAGTGAGACTATCTCAAAAAAAAAAAAAAAAAGACTAGAGTAACCGAAACAGCATTGTACTGGTACAAGAACAGACACATACACCACCAATGGAACAGAATAGAGACCCAGAAATAAGGCTACCTACAACCATTTGATCTTTGATAAAGCTGCCAAAAACAACCAATTGGCAAAAGGCTCCCTATTCAATAAGTGGTGATGGTATAACTGGCTAGCCATATGCAGAAGATTAAAACTGAACTTCTTTCTTATATCATATGAAAAAATCAGATCAAGATGGATCAAATATTTAATGTAAAACTCAAAACTATTATATAAAAACCTTAGAAAACAACCTCATAGGCAATACTAGGACACAGGAATGGGCAAAGATTTTATGATGAAAAAATTTCTCATCAAGAGAAAAAATTAACAAATTGAACCTCATTAAACTAAAGTGCTTCACACTGCAAAAGAAACTATCAAAAGAGGAAAAGATGACCTATAGAATGGGAGAAAGATTTTGACAACTATTCATTTGGTAAAGGTCTAATACCCAGCATCTATAAGGAGCCTAAACAAATTTACAAGAAAACAAACAACTAAACCCATTAAAATGTGGACAAAGGACAAGAACAGACACTTATCAAAAGAAGACATACATGCTGCCAAGAAACATATGAAAAAAAGCTCAGCATCACTAATCATTACAGAAACGCAAATCAAAACCACAGTAAAACATCATCTCACAACAGTGAGAATGACTACTATTAAAAATTCAAAAAATAACAGATGCTGACGAAGTTGTGAAGAAAAAGGAATTCTTATACACTGTTGGTGGCAGTATACATTAGTTCAACCTCTGTGAAAAGCAGCATGGCAATTCCTAAAAGAGCTAAAAACACAACTACCATTCAACCCAGGAATCACATTACTGCATATATATTCAAAGGAATATAAATCATTCTATCATAAAGGCACATGCATGTGTATGTTCATTGCAGCACTGTTCACAATAGCAAAGACATGGAATCAACTTAAATGCCCATCAATGGTAGACTGGATAGAGAAAATATGGCACATATACACCATGGAATACTAGGAAGCCATAAAAAATGAGATCACGTTTTTTGCAGGAACATACATGGAGCCGGAGGCCATTATTCTTAGCAAACTAACACAAGAACAGAAAATCAAATCCCACATGTTCCTACTTATAGTGATGAGAACAAATGGACACATAGAGGGAAGTGATAGATACTGGGGTTTACCTGAGGGTGGAGGGTGGGAGGAAGGAGAGGATCAGGAAAAATAACTAATGGTTACTAGGTTTAATACCCTGGTGATGAAATAATCTGTACAACAAACCCTTATGTTATGAGTCCATGTACTTAAAAGTTTAAAAATGTTGTTTTTCACAACGTGTTTTTATGTTAATTTAATGGATTTATTATTTAAATATTTTAATAAAATATCTCAATTGAAGTTTCTAATATAATAAACATCCATAATTATAAACCACATAAATAAAATTTCTTCACAGTCCTCAATAATTTTTAAGAGTATAAAGAAGTCTTAAGAATAGAAAAGTTGAGAATTGCAGTAAATTAGCATATATTCTTATGAGAATGGAAAATGTGTATTATTCATTCTGATGACACCAGAGTCTCCCTTATAGCCCACTCCAAACCAGTAGCTTTGATGTGTTTGTTTGTTTACCAAGAAAAGAGTGAAGTTGAAATTGTTTAACAGAAATTGAGAGCCTATTTTAATCATCCATGTGATTAAATTTGAATCACTGTATAATAACTCATGTAGAGCATAAAAATGATCCTCAATTTTATTATTGTTTTTTGAATGAACTTGTGAACAAGTCTCAGAGGTTTGGAAGCTGGAACAGTGGAGAAGCTACCACAATGCAATAAACATGATGATTTTCTTAATTAAGATGATAGTTAAGATTTGATGTAGAACAAACTCTAGCAGAACTGCCACAAAATTTCAGTTAAAATAGTGAGGACAAACATTTAAGGTAACTATATTCTAGTTGACTTCCATTTTAGTCCATACAAAAGGAATGCATTACATATGATACCAATTTCCTTATGTTTTTCTAGGTCTAATTCACTCTTTACCACATGTACACACATAGATACATGTATCTATGTGTATGCCATATATATTTATATATACACATATATACCACATGTATATATGTATATGTATATGTTGCCATGTATCTGTATATATGGTATAAAGCGAGTCACATATATGTGTGTGTGTGTGGTGTTTTAAATGTGTGTGTATATATACATACAACACATGTTAATGTATATATATACACACACATATACATATACGTATACATATACATATACATATACATATACATATACATATACATATATACACACACACACCTAAAACAACATAAGAAACACTTTAGTGGTTATTTATAAATAGTTGTCATTAGCACCTGTTTTATTTGGAAGCATAACAGAAAAACATATTTTGCTGTTTATCCTACACCATGCCTGATAGAGCCTGAAGAATTAACACATTGTCTAGGATGACTACAAACTACAAAGAATAATCCAGAAATTGGACTCCAATAGTCCAAGCACATTGCATAGCGTGTTAAAGGGTTTAGCTCATTTTGTAATTCTCGATTATTAGACTATAAGTGGATCTAGAAAATATGTTTCTCAAGTTAATGATTCAACATCTCCCAGTAAAAACGAAAAATAAATAACATTGCGATGGAATAATGTTTTCCTTACAGCTTAGTGCATGGGCTTAGCGCATGAGCTTAGATTTTCACATCATGTTTACAAAATTTTGCAAAATGTGGACTGACCCAGGTCCAGGGAGACCTCAAGCTTGTTTTTATCTCAGATTAAGATGGCTTCATTTTCTTATTGTGAGTACCACACATGTCAGGTAAGTTCCAGGAAGCACAGATTCCAACTTCTGCTGAGGGTGCTGCCAGAGGAGCAAGGTGCTTGTACCAGCGGGAAAAGCCTTCAGGCAGGACTTTCTCTGTGAGTTGTAGTCAGCTGCTCATCGCTCTTCTCAGGAACCACCCCACTTTCCCTATGTTCTCACACATTCTAACTACTTTGAGGTAGTTCTAGTATATGAAATGCTCTCAGTTACCTTTTCTTAAACTAATTGCTTACAATTTTTTTCAACTGCCAGTTTTGAGATGTCTTCAGGATACCTGAAATGTGCTTCTAAATATTCTGGAAAAAAAAATCTAAGAACTTCTCGTAAGACAGTAAATAGGTTACAGTTGTGCTTTGTGTGCAGTTTTCTTACAACAGTATGCAGTATATTAGGAGTGGAGCTAATATGGATTAGGCAATGGTTATAAGTGCAGATCTTGTTAAGTAGCTATTGGGATTGTGACACCACAGCTTGGGCTGTTTTACTTCAGAAGATGTATATAGAGTTCTGAACAAAGGCCTACATCCAAACTGAAGGAATTTCCTACACCACCACTCTCTCCTAATCAATCTACAGATCTTCTAATGTAGCAACAGTGGTTATATTGCACATTGGAAAATTGGAAGAAGAATGTACTCAGGTTTTTCCTTTGCCTAGGTAGTCTTAGATTCTTCCCTAAAGCGATGATGCCAGTTATCATTGTGTTCTCCTGCACAAGGTAGGGAACCCATGAATAGGCAAGCGGGCAGGGCACAATTGAATTTCTCAGGTACAGTGAGTCAGGCTGCCACTATTGTTGATACCATCGATGTCTCAGGCCCATGCTAGGTTTTTGAATGAATCAAAACATAGAAAGACAGTAAAGCTACATGAAACTAATATAATAAATTAGTAGTCTTTACATACTTTCTTTCAAGTGTTTACAACAATGCGTGTCAACCTGAATGAAAGTTGATTCCCAGATCTCGTGGCAGAAGAGAAACATTTTGTTCTGAATGCACGTATATTTTGGCTTACTTTTTTCTACCTCTAGAAATTTAGCAGTTTCAGGCCTTTACATGGCAAATTATCCCATAAGTAATCCCTAAAGATATGTATGAGAGAAATATTTGCAAAGGATTCTGAGATGTGACATATCAGGCTTATATGGTTAATCTTTAATACTTTAAATGTGGAAAATTGAGATATTTATAAGAAACCACATTCATTCTTTTCACACTATTTTGAGTCTGGATTCTTCAGTGATAAAGTACAAAGGTCACAGTCTTCTTTTCCTATAATATCATTTAAAAGAAAGTATATATGAAAAAGTAAATCAATGCCATTAATCTTGAGGGAGATGTGGTAATTATGGATTTAAGATTTTTCAGGGATTATGAACATCACTAAATTTCATAATGTACAAAAAATAAAGATCAGTCAGGAGAACCTCTAATATATTTCAATCTATGGCAGTCCCAGAAGTAGGCTGAAAACCATGTCAACAATATTATGCACCTCTTACCATCAAGGAGTGTTGTCTACCTCCCTATCTCTTGAATCTGTACTGGACTTCTGACTTGCTTTGACCAATAGCATGCAACCTAGGTGATATAGCCTCTACGTTTGGCCTCCTGAACACTGCCCTGAAGTTGCCATGTTGGAAAATCAGCCAAGAACAAAAATCTACATAGGAGGAGAACTGCAGCCATTTTAGCAGTACCTGCTAAGTCCATTTCCATGCTGACCTCCTCAGTTGAATGCAACACACACGTGAGCTCAGGTGAACATAAGAATTACCCAATCGATCCACAGAATTATAAGATATAATAAACAACTCATTGTTGCTTAAGGTTTTGGTTTATAATATTACACAGCTAAAAGATATTGATACCTAAAAGTAGGATATAATAGGTAATGGACACAGTCTGATAGATCTTTTGATTGAATAATTACATTATTTGAAATAATATATTAAAATATTCATTACCAAGGGACACTGAAACCTTACATGTTTCAAAACATTATGGACATTTTTCTATGTGCATTCTCATATTTTTTCCTTTGAACACTAATCTATAAAACAATTCTTATTTTCTTCATTTCTTGTATATTCGAGTTTTCCTTCTAGTTTTTGTGTAAATTTTCAAATAAATTTGCTTTCCTTTTCTGTGCCAGCTTATCATATGTGCCCATATTGCCTTTCAAAGTTTTCTATGGTTTCTTAAAAGCAAGGATGATTTCTGATGTGCCTCAGCCCCCAATATTCTCTCCATTCTTCACTAGTTTAATGTTTAGAAGCAAATGAGCCATTTAGATAATAATCCCTCTTCTTACTTTTTTGCCCTGAGGCTCATTGGTTTGTATTTCTTTTCACAGAATCTAGTCATTGCTTTCATCAAGTCAAGTTACTGAAACAGTTTTAAATTTTTTTCCCCTTTCTTATGCTCACCATCCTAACTGCATTTTCACTGACCCTCCGCTTGGGTCTCATTGCCAGACATAATTACATTTCCACTTTAGGATAGCTGAGTTTAAAATCCCTGGCTCTGGAATCAGAACCAGCCCCTACTCCTTACTAGCTATGGGATCTTGGTTAAATAATTAACCTTCTAACTTTATAACAGAATATTAATATTAATAATAATAACAAAAATAATAATCATTAAGCACCGACCATGCGTTTGGTACTTCTGTATACAAATCCATCAAATTTTCTAGTAACCCTGTGAATTGAGTACTATTACCATTCTCATTTTATAAATGAAGATCATAGGATCAGAGACACAGATTTACTTATATTGGAGTTGTTGGAAGTACTGTGGAAACTAGTTTCCAGCGTCCCATGTGACACATAGAGATCATAAATTATATTTGCTTAAACCAGTCAAAATCATAATAGTGAACTTTGAAATTAAGCAGTATTATTCACTGGTTACAGAACAAGTTGCCCCTGGAACAAAGAAACTAGAATAATGGAATGTCTAATGCATACATCTGGCCACAAATATCTAAGGGTTTCCTAGCATATTCTTCCAGGCCTGAGTCTGGTATGTGGGGTGACATGAAGCTACCACCATTGCAAGGATATATTTGCTTTTGAAGTATAAACAGTAGGAAGAAACCCTTAACACAATTCACTTTCTTCTTTCTCTAGAAAAATATATGTGAACTGTTGGCCCCTGCAAGTCATTATTTTCAAGAAGGCATAGTTTATATTCAAGAGATGTCTCATTACAGAATATAGCATGGAGCCAGACAATTAGTAGGCCCTCAACACATACTTGTTGAATGAAAGAAGAAATAAGTTTTAGACCAGTGGTCAGACAATTTGAATATGCATTCTGCTTTGTTTTTCTACTAAAGATAGAACTTATTAAAGGTTGTTGGGTTTATTTCAAATAAAAGGGAAGAATAATCCCTGTCCTATCCTAATAATAGGCATAGCATGAAAATTAAATGAAATAATGGATGGGAATATATTTGTGAAATTTTAAAACGTTTATTATTAATTGCAATAAATTTTCATGTACACTCAGCTTTTTAGTTTGCCTCATTACCATGACAAGTGCCATTGATCTTTGCCTGCATTGCTTCCTCTTATTTTTCTTCTCTGTGGAATATTCTCAGTCTATAATCCTGATTCTATATAATACCATGTCTCTGCTAAATGTCTTACAAAAGAATACTATATGTTCTGCTGGTTATACTCTTGCAGTTAAAAAAAAATCATAAAATATAATAATGTCTTGATCTTTTGTCATATTTAAAACATCACTAAAGTTGAAATTAAGGCAGAGTCGAGCCAAGATGGCTGAATAGGAGCAGCTCCGGTCTACAGCTCCCAGCCTGAGCGACACAGAAGACGGGTGATTTCTGCATTTCTGTTTGAGGTACCGGTTTCATCTCACTAGGGAGTGCCAAACAGTCGGTGCAGGACAGTCGGCGAAGTGCACTGTGTGGGAGCCAAAGCAGGGCGAGGCATTGCCTCACTCGGGAAGCGCAAGGGGTCAGGGAGTTCCCTTTCCTAGTCAAAGAAAGGGGTAACAGACGGCACCTGGAAAATCGGGTCAGTCCCACCCTAATACTGCGCTTTTCCAACGGGCCTGGAAAACGGCACACCAGGAGATTGTGTCCCACACCTGGCTCAGAGGGTCCTATGTCCATGGAGTCTCGCTGATTGCTAGCACAGCAGTCTGAGATCAAACTGCAAGGCGGCAGTGAGGCTGGGGGAGGGGTATCCGCCATTGCCCAGGCTTGCTTAGGTAAACAAAGCAGCCAGGAAGCTCGAACTGGGTGGAGCCCACCACAGCTCAAGGAGGCCTGCCTGCCTCTGTAGGCTCCACCTCTGGGGGCAGGGCACAGACAAACAAAAAGTCAGCAGGAACCTCCACAGACTTAAATGTCCCTGTCTGACTGACAGCTTTGAAGAGAGTAGTGGTTCTCCCAGCATGCAGCTGGAGATCTGAGAACGGACAGACTGCCTCCTAAAGTGGGTCCCTGACCCCCGAGCAGCCTAACTGGGAGGCATCTCCCAGTAGGGACAGACTGACACCTCACTCGGCCGGGTACTCCTCTGAGACAAAACTTCCAGAGGAACTATCAGACAGCTGAGTTTGTGGTCTCACGAAAATCCGCTGTTCTGCACCCACCACTGCTGACACCCAGCCAAACAGGGTCTGGGGTGAACCTCTAGTAAACTCCAACAGACCTGCAGCTGAGGGTCCTGTATGGTAGAAGGAAAACTAACAAATAGAAAGGACATCCACACCAAAAACCCATCTGTACATCACCATCATCAAAGACCAAAAGTAGATAAAACCACAAAGATGGGGAAAAAACAGATCAGAAAAACTGGAAACTCTAAAAAGCAGAGCACCTCTCCTCCTCCAAAGGAATGCAGTTCCTCACCAGCAATGGAACAAAGCTGGATGGAGAGTGACTTTGACGAGTTGAGAGAAGAAGGCTTCAGACAATCAAACTACTCCGAGCTATGGGAAGAAATTCAAAATAATAGCAAAGAAGTTAAAAACTTTGAAAAAAAATTAGATGAATGGATAACTAGAATAACCAATGGAGAGAAGGGCTTAAAGGAGCTGATGGAGCTGAAAGCCAAGTATCGAGAACTATGCGAAGATTGCAGAAGCCTCGGTAGCCGATGCAATCAACTGGAAGAAAGGGTATTGCTGGTGGAAGATGAAATGAATGAAATGAAGCGAGAAGGGAGTTTAGAGAAAAAAAATAAAAAGAAACGAAAAAAGCCTTCAAGAAATTTGGGACTATGTGAAAAGACCAAACCTACATCTGATTGGTGTACCTGAAAATGATGGGGAGAACGGAACCAAGTTGGAAAACACTCTGCAAGATATTATCCAGGAGAACTTCCCCAATCTAGCAAGGCAGGCCAACATTCAGATTCAGGAAATACATAGAATGCCACAAAGATACTCCTCGAGAAGAGCAACTCCAAGACACATAATTGTCAGATTCACCAAAGTTGAAATGAAGGAAAAAATGTTAAGGGCAGCCAGACAGAAAGGTTGGGTTACCCACAAAGGGAAGCCCATCAGACTAACAGCTAATCTCTTGGCAGAAACTCTACAAGCCAGAAAAGAGTGGGGGCTGATATTCAACATTCTTAAAGAAAAGAATTTTCAACGCAGAATTTCATATCCAGCCAAACTAAGCTTCGTAAGTGAAGGAGAAATAAAATACTTTACAGACAAGCAAACGCTGAGTGATTTTGTCACCACCAGGCCTGCCCTAAAAGAGCTCCTGAAGGAAGCACTAAACATGGAAAGGAACAACCGGTACCAGCCACTGCGAAAACATGCCAAATTGTAAAGACCATCAGGGCTAGGAAGAAACTTCATCAACTAATGAGCAAAATAACCAACTAACATCATAATGACAGGATCAGATTCACACATAACAATATTAACTTTAAATGTAAATAGGCTAAATGCTCCAATTAAAAGACACAGACTGGCAAACTGGATAAGGAGTCAGGACCCATCAGTGTGCTGTATTCAGGAAACACATCTCATGTGCAGAGACACAGATAGACTCAAAATAAAGGGATGGAGGAAGATCTATCAAGCAAATGGAAAACAAAAAAAGGCAGGGGTTGCAATCCCAGTCTCTGATAAAATAGACTTTAAAGCAATAAAGATCAAAAGAGACAAAGAAGGCCATTATATAATGGTAAAGGGATCAATTCAACAAGAAGAGCTAACTATCCTAAATATATATGCACCCAACACAGGAGCACCCAGATTCATAAAGCAAGTCCTGAGTGACCTACAAAGGGACTTAAACTCCCACACAATAATAATGGGAGATTTTAACACCCCACTGTCAACATTAGACAGATCAACAAGACAGAAAGTTAACAAGGATATCCAGGAATTGAACTCAGCTCTGCACAAAGTGGACCTAATAGACATCTACAGAACTCTCCACCCCAAATCAACAGAATATACATTTTTTTCAGCACCACACCACACCTATTCCAAAATTGACCACATAGTTGGAAGTAAAGCTCTCCTCAGCAAATGTAAAAGAACAGAAATTATAACAAACTGTCTCTCAGACCACAGTGCAATCAAACCAGAACTCAGGATTAAGAAACTCACTCAAAACTGCTCAACTACATGGAAACTGAACAACCTGCTCCTGAATGACTATTGGGTACATAATGAAATGAAGGCAGAAATAAGATGTTCTTTGAAACCAACAAGAACAAAGACACAACATACCAGAATCTCTGGGACACATTCAAAGCAGTGTGTAGAGGGAAATTTATAGCACTAAATGCCCACAAGAGAAAGCAGGAAAGATCCAAAATTAACACCCTAACATCACAATTAAAAGAACTAGAAAAGCAAGAGCAAACACATTCAAAAGCTAGCAGAAGGCTAGAAATAACTAAAATCAGAGCAGAACTGAAGGAAATAGACACACAAAAAACCCTTCAAAAAACTAATGAAGCTGGGAGCTGGTTTTTTGAAAAGATCAACAAAATTGATAGACCGCTAGGAAGACTAATAAAGAAGAAAAGAGAGAAGAATCAAATAGATGCAATAAAAAATGAAAAAGGGGATATCACCACCGATCCCACAGAAATACAATCTACCATCAGAGAATACTACAAACACCTCTATGCAAATAAACTAGAAAATCTAGAAGAAATGGATAAATTCCTTGACAAATACACCCTCCCAAGACTAAACCAGGAAGAAGTTGAATTTCTGAATAGACCAATAACAGGCTCTGAAATTGTGACAATAATCAATAGCTTACCAACCAAAAAGAGTCCAGGACCTGATGGATTCACAGCCGAATTCTACCAGAGGTACAAGGAGGAACTGGTACCATTCCTTCTGAAACTATTCCAATCGATAGAAAAAGAGGGACTCCTCCCTAACACATTTTATGAAGCCCGCATGGTCCTGATACCAAAGCCTGGCAGAGACATAACCAAAAAAGAGAATTTCAGACCAATATCCTTGATGAACATTGATGCAAAAATCCTCAGTAAAATACTGGCAAACCGAATCCAGCAGCACATCAAAAACTTATACACCATGATCATCCCTGGGATGCAAGGCTGGTACAAAATACGCAAATCAATAAATGTAATCCAGCATATAAACAGAACCAAAGACAAAAACCAGATGATTATCTCAATAGATGCAGAAAAGGCCTTTGACAAAATTCAACAACCTTCATGCTAAAAACTCTCAATAAATTAGGTATTGATGGGACGTATCTCAAAATAATAAGAGCTATCTATGACAAACCCACAGCCAATATCATACTGAATGGGCATAAACTGGAAGCATTCCCTTTGAAAACTGGCACAAGACAGGGATGACCGATCTCACCACTCCTATTCAACATAGTGTTGGAAGTTCTGGACAGAGCAATTAGGCAGGAGAAAGAAATAAAGGGTATTCAATTAGGAAAAGAGGAAGTCAAATTGTCCCTGTTTGCAGATGACATGATTGTATATCTAGAAAACCCCATCGTCTCAGCCCAAAATCTCCTTAAGCTGATTAGCAACTTCAGCAAAGTCTCAGGATACAAAATCAATGTACAAAAATCACAAGCATTCTTGTACACCAATAACAGACAAACAGAGAGCCAAATCATGAGTGAACTCCCATTCCCAATTGCTTCAAAGAGAATAAAATACCTAGGAATCCAACTTACAAGAGACGTGGGACCTCTTCAAGGAGAACTACAAACCACTGCTCAGTGAAATAAAAGAGGATACAAACAAACGGAAGAACATTCCATGCTCATGGGTTGGAAGAATCAATATTGTGAAAATGGCCATACTGCCCAAGGTAATTTATAGATTCAATGCCATCCCCATCAAGCTACCAATGACTTTCTTCACAGAATTGGAAAAAACTAATTTAAAGTTCATATGGAACCAAAAAAGAGCCCGTATCGCCAAGTCAATCCTAAGCCAAAAGAACAAAGCTGGAGGCATCACATTACCTGCCTTCAAACTATACTACAAGGCTACAGTAACCAAAACAGCATGGTACTGGTACCACAACAGAGATATAGATCAATGGAACAGAACAGAGCCCTCAGAAATGATGCCACATTTCTACAACTATCTGATCTTTGACAAACCTGACAAAAACAAGAAATGGGGAAAGGATTCCCTATTTAATAAATGGTGCTGGGAAAACTGGCTAGCCCTATGTAGAAAGATGAAACTAAATCCCTTCCTTACACCTTATACAAAAATTAATTCAAGATGGAATAAAGACTTAAATGTTAGACCTAAAACCATTAAAATCCTACAAGAAAACCTAGGCAATACCATTCAGGACATAGGCGTGGGCAAGGACTTCATGTCTAAAACACCAAAAGCAATGGCAACAAAAGCCAAAATAGACAAATGGGATCTAATTCAACTAAAGAGCTTCTGCACAGCAAAAGAAACTACCATCAGAGTGAACAGGCAACCTACAGAATGGGAGAAAAATTTTGCAACATACTCATCTGACAAAGGGCTAATATCCAGAATCTACAATGAACTCAAACAAATTTATAAGAAAAAAACAAACAACCCCATCAAAAAGTGGGCAAAGGACATGAACAGACACTTCTCAAAAGAAGACATTTATGCAGCCAAAAAACACACGAAAAAATGCTCATCATCACTGGCCATCAGAGAAATGCAAATCAAAACCACAGCGAGATACCATCTCACACCAGTTATAATCACCATCATTAAAAAGTCAGGAAACAACAGATGCTGGAGAGGATGTGGAGAAATAGGAACACTTTTACACTGTTGGTGGGACTGTAAACTAGTTCAACCATTGTGGAAGTCAGTGTGGCGATTCCTCAGGGATCTAGAACTAGAAATACCATTTGACCCAGCCTTCCATTATGGGGTATATACCCATAGGACTATAAATCATGCTGCTATAAAGACACATACACACATATGTTTATTGCGGCACTATTCACAATAGCAAGGACTTGGAACCAACCCAAATGTCCAACAACGATAGACTGGATTAAGAAAATGTGGCACATATACACCATGGAATACTATGCAGCCATAAAAAATGATAAGTTCATGTCCTTTGCAGGGACATGGATGAAGCTGGAAACCATCATTCTCAGTAAACTATTGCAATGACAAAAAACCAAACACCGCATGTTCTCACTCATAGGTGGGAACTGAACAATGAGCACTCATGGTTACAGGAAGGGGAACATTACACTCCTGGGACTGTTGTGGGGTGGGGGGAGGGGGGAGGGACAGCATTAGGAGATATACCTAATGCTAAATGACGAGTTAATGGGTGCAGCAAAACAACATGGCACATGGATATATATGTAAAAAACCTGCATATTGTGCACATGTACCCTAAAACCTAAAGTATAATAAAAAAAAAAGGAAAAAAAAGAAATTAAGGCAGAGTCAGTGTTACTAAGATTCTAATCAATTCTATGCCCTTGGAAACCTGTAGCTTTCTTCACAGTTTTACTGATACCTGGGGATTTCTACCTCTAGTTCTAGTTCTTGCCTCTAATGCTAGCCTCCGGGCCGTTGTGTTGTTATTTGTTCTCTGTTCCTGGCATCCACCTGAATGCATATAAAATGTCTTTGAACATTCCAAAATAATTTCCTCACACAAAAGCATTAGTAAGCAATGCAGAATTTATTTTAGATTTTGTAGTGGAATGAGGATAGGGGTCAGTTTTAGCACACAACTTAAAAATCCCTTTTTAGACAATTCTATGAACTTTCTTTGCTGCTGCTCCTAAGTTCTATTTCTCTACCATTTCCCCAATATTCCTCTACCTTTCTGATTTCCGTTGTCTTTCCCTTATATATCCACTGCCCCTCACTCACCCTTTGGAATCTCATATTCTTCTTTCATTTTGTAGAAGAATTTTCTTTCTCTCTCTCTCTGTCTGTCTCTCTCTTTGAAGCAATCTGTGGAAGTTCTTACATTTCACCTCAACTCATTCTCATGATAAAAGATGGAGTTTTCTCTCAGAGAAAAATTCTTGTGAATGATTTTTTTTTTTTAATCTCATGCCTGGTATAGTTCATTTTGAGTCTAGTGAGCTATGTCTGCTTTCCCACAGGAACTGAAGAACAGATTGAGTATAAACAGTCACAGATCAGAAAAAAAAAGCTCTGAAATTTATTGACACTATTTAGCCAAGCATCATCCTAAGGGCTTCATATTAAATAACTCATTTAGCACTTCCAATAGCCCAGTGGGGTAGGAAGTATTATTGTTATTTTTAAAGATGAAGAAACTGAGGCATTTGGGGTAGCTTGCATACAGTCACAGAGTTAGTAAATGGCAGAGCCATCATTCAAACCCAGGATGTTTGGCTCCAGAGTCAAAGATCATAAAGATTATGCTGTGTGACCTCTCATAGGCTACCAAAATATACCATTGTTCTACCCATTGTGTTGATATTTCTCCCATCAATCTGTGGTTGCCAGGACACCACTATAATAACATACCATTTGAATAGCAACAATTCCATCAGCAGTTCCTCTGAAACAATGGGGCTTTTTCTTATAGGCCACTGGGTCTTATTAAGCTCTTTATTGATCTGTTCATAGGTCTTGGCACCTGAGGCTAAGTCTTATTGCTCTTTGGTCTAAGGTACCCATATAGATAAATATACTACTGTCTAAAAAGTGGGCAACATTGCTTTAGAGTCATATATAGTCATGTATCACTTAACGACAGGGATACTTTCCAATAAATGTGTTGTTAGGTGATTCCATCCTTGTATGAACATCATAAAGTATAAACACAAACCTAGATGGTATAGCCTGCTACACATCTAGGCTATAAGCTATATGGAATGTGAGACCTAGGACATTATTGTATACTATGGTAGACTTTATAAACTATGTACACCAAGGCTACCTTACATTTATAAAAAATTTCATTCATCCCCAGCACTTTGGGAGGCCGAGGAGGGCCAATCATGAGGTCAAGAGATCGAGGCCATCCTGGCCAACATAGTGAAACCACTCCTCTACTAAAAATACAAAAATGAACTGGGCATGGTGGCATGTGCCTGTAGTCCCAACTATTAGGGAGGCTGAGGCAGGAGAATTGCATGAACCTGGGAGGCAGAGGTTGCAGTGAGCCAAGATCGCGCCACTGCTCTCTAGTCTGGTGACCGAGTGAGACTCTGTCTCAAAAAAAAAAATAATAATTCATTCTTCAGTAATAAATTGACCTTAACTTCCTATAACATTTTTATCTTATAAACTTTTTAATTTTTAAAAACATTTTGACCCTTTTATAATAACACTTAGCTTAAAACACAAACACATTTTACAAGTGTATAAAAATACTTTTTAAATTGTTATTCTATGAGCTTTTTTCTGTTTAAAAACGTTAATTTTTATTTTTTTTTATTTCTTAACCTGTTTTTTTAAAATGAAGATGTAAACACACACATTAGCCTAGGCCTACATAGGGTCGGGATCATTAACCCATCACTAGGTGATAGGAATTTTTAAGTTCCATTATATTCTTGTAGTCCTATATGAGGTCCTTCATTGGCTGAAAGATTGTTACATGAAACATGACTGTATTGGGAAAAGTTCTACTTATTTGGAGTGCAATGAATTTCTTATTTTGTTTATTAATTGACTTATTTGGACAATCAGTACAGGTGATGAAACAAAATTTAGTTGCATACACACAAGAGTGAAAATTCTGGCTTCCCCATTTATAAGTTCAACTCTCTGAGTCTCAGTTTCTGATGTGTAAAATCTGAAAAATATAATTTTTTGAAGGCAATAGTGAGGATAAAGCAAAATAATAGATGTTAGGTAATTAACAGCTTTTCTTATAAAATAACTAGCATTTATTGGGTCCTGACTATGTGATAGCTACTCTGCTCAATATTTCACATACATAATGCATCCCATACATAATAAACTCTCATTAAATTGAAGCTCTTACTCTTCTTGACGCAAACTTTTAATTGTTGGATATTTTATCATTAGACTATTTCTTTCAAGAGACCTTGAAGCCTCAGGCATACTGAATTTGGATGTAACTAATTTATTAGGGCTACACTCTTCAGAATAATATTTATATTATTGATCTCATGAAATGCAACCTAAAAGATGAATGCAGAGAAAATGATAGTACAATGATATCAAAGAATACTAGACTTGAGAATACAGTGGAAAAATGTTACTCCTGAACTTCTAACCACTGACAGGTCTTCTCCCTGAAACATACATTGTCTTTCTGATATTCTATGCTGAACGTATACACACAGACTTCCCTGTTTCTGCTTTGTTTGCACAGAATTCTATTATCTCTTGGCAAAAAAGAGATAAGGAAGAAATAGCAAAATTAAATTTCCCACTAGGTGGCAAAAAGGCACTACATTGACTCTCTCTGTGCAACATAAAAATAGGAGAGAAAAACCACATCAGCTGTAAGCTGCCTTGGAATGAATATATATAAATGTCTATAATATGTATATATATACATATTTCTTTAGATTTTGCCTTTGGGAGAGAAATTGACTTATAATGATTACAAACCAGAAAGCATGAGTATAGAATTATTGAGGTAAGTCAGATTAAGGAATTTTAAAACATGTAAATGTTTAAACTTATCTTCAGGGAAGACAGAGTAGGAAATTCCAAATTGATACTTTCAGTGAATTTGCTGGCTGCCCCTCAGTTTGCCCAAGACTCAGTGTCTCCCAAGACTCCTGTTATTTAATTCACCAGCTGAACATGATTCTGAAAGCAACGGCACATGATGGTACCTTTAGATTTCTGAATATGATTCCTCATTGTTTAAAAAGTGTTTCAACATTTCCACATTTTTTGGAAGTTTCTTATTTAAAAAATTACTTACATCTTGGCTGTGGGCCATGACTAGAACTAGTGCCCATGTAAAGTATTCCTAAGCCATTCTTCTCTGACTGGGGTGGAATGACAGTAAATGGCAAAAGGGAAATCCTTGCAGTCTTTATGGAGAAGTCTAGGGTAAGGGAGTAGATTCGTTTATTCCCTTGCTGCAAATATGAATGAAGGATAAGGTGGGATGGAGCACAGAGTACAGAGTCTTCTTCAATCTCCTGTTCCACAATTACTTGGCAAATTATTTGGGCAGTATAAATAAATGTCATATTGGTTTAGTTTGAATTCACTTGAGAAGTTAGGTTGACCCAATCCCTCTACCTTCAGTTTTCTCATCTGTTAAATGGAAGTAGTAATAGGACCCTCTTCAAAACCCTGAGGATTAAATGAAGTGATGATGATGAAGACGATGACAAGGATATTGTCAGTTAACAATTCCTAAAGTTAACAACTTCCAAGTGCTTTCTTTGTGCCAGACAGTGGGTGAAGTGATGATTTTAATTCATTCCATGAGATGAAGATGTATTCTTCTGGGTTTAGACCAACAAATTATCTTCTGAGCTAGCCTCATATTTTCTCCACTGTCTCTTATAATGCTTACACACCAAATAAAACACAATTAAATGATGTAAAACAACACACATCAAAGAACAAAACAAAGAAAGAGAAGATGTGAGGTCATTTCAGGTACAATTAGCTTCACCTAGACATCCTCAATTGTATTTGAATCCCTTTGGGAAGTTGTGGCTTGTCTTGAATGGTACTCCACTACACAGAGCTGTTTTGTTTGTTTGTTTATTTGTTATAGCATCAGGGTCTTGCTTTGTCACCCAGGCTGGAGGGCAGTGGCACAGTCATAGCTCACTGCAGCCTCAAACTCTTGGACTCAAGTGATACTCTCATCTCAGCCTCCTGAGTAGCTGAGACTACAGGTGGCACCACCATGTCCAGCTCAGAGATCTTTAAGATGCCTTCCTGGTCCACTATTCTATGACTAAGATCCAAGCATGCAATCAATTTTAGTAAAACCCATTCTGAAAACTGAATCTGCAATTTACACCCTTTGGCTCTATGCTCAAGTATCACCTATCGTGACTGCCTTATTTAAATTTGGCACCCTTCCCTTTGTACTTTCTATTTCCTCATCCTAATTTATTTTTTTCATGACATATTTAACTTACTATATAGTTTATTAATGTGTTGTATTTATAGTCTGTCTTTTCCAACTAAATTAATAGAAAAATGTAAGATTCTCAAGGGCAGGGATTTTGTTTGTCTTGTTCACTTCTGTCTTCCTAGGTCTTAGAAATGTAATCTTTATTAAATATCTGATGACTAAATGAATCAAGGAATTAATGAATAGCTAAAGGGTGAGGGGACAAAAGGCAATGGATGGATCATGGTCCTCACATTCTATTGATATTATAAGTGCAGCTGTGTCTGTATAGTTTATTTACTTATGTGATATTTATTGGCTCTTGCATTGTGCTATATGTTAGGTATATCAAAAGCTTATATTATAGTATGATAGACAGTAAACAAATAATAAATGAGTTAAAGAATAACATTTGAGGATAATCAGTGATACCGCTAGCATTTTATATAGGTGTTAGGTCTACAACCTGTTTGGATGATGGTGGGCAGCTGGGAGTGTTGTCTTGAAATATGACAGTCATATTCTTGTAATGTAGATTTTATGTTATTTGACTTGACTTTATGTGTGCTGATAGAGATTATAGGGAACCATAAATCCTCTTCTTTAAGCCATTGCATTTGATAACTTGATGATAAGTTGTATAAAGAAAATAATCAAGATGATATAGTCAGTATAATGGGGTAGGGCTTGGGTATACTATTTTAGAAAAGCCTCTCTGAAACGGTAATTAAGTTAAAACCAGAAGAATGAGAGTTAGTCATTCTAGCAGCAAGATATACAGGAGTTCCAGGCAGAGAGACAGGACAAGCAAGAGCTCAGCCATGAGAAAGTGCATCAGGAATATAAATGTGACCAGTATGGAATGGAGAGGTGGCATGTGGTAAGGTTTTAGGGATACAGGAGAAAATCATGGAGGTTCTAATAAACACTCTGTTTATTCCACGTGTGAATGGGAAGACATCAGCTGGCTTTAGGACAGGGAATAGTATAATTTTGTCTGTATTATGCAACAATCTCTCTAGCTACTGTGAGAAAAAACATTTGATGAGGAGCAAGAGAAGGAATGATTTGCATACCTCACAGAAAGGTTTTGAAGATAAGCACAAAAAATAAATATGTTCAACTCAGAGGAAGAGGTGATTCGTTTCCATAGTCAAGGACTTTCTGATTACATAAACACTAGTTGTCCTAGCAGAGGTCAGAGCACATTGTGGAGCCCAAAGGCTACAAATGCGATATGTTTCATTTTGGGCACATTAGCCAAGGAAGAAAGTGACAAATGTGTTGGGACCTAGACTTCTAGGCAAAAATAAGGACTATATTTCTGAAATGGTAACTGTAGAGGAGTTAGGGCCAACAAGAGAGAATCCATTTTTCTCTAGATTCTTCATATCTCCTTTGATATTTGGGGCTACAAGCTGGTCATATACTGAGATAATAGGTAATAATACAAATAAATATAATAATACAAATTATAAATGGGAAATTAATGTATAGCACATTCCCTCAAGTGTGTAAGGATGATTCACTTGCTATGAGAAAAGGGTAGAACTCCTCTATGTTTTTATATCTCAAAATTTAAAATGGTTGTTTTTCTTTTATAGTATATGTGACAGATGAATATTATATATAAAGCAAGTGAATAAATATTTACATGTTGGGGGATGCATGCTCAAAATGTAGACATTGTTAAGAGTTTGTAGTCCTCAAAATATAGAGTCTACAATTATAATGGAGAAAGCACTTGGCTAGAAGGACGTGTTTTGTATCTCTTATTTTCTATGTTCACCACTTATTACCTGGGTTATCTTCTAAGTCACTTAACGTTTTTGACTCACTCTTCTCAATAAAATGAATACAATATTTGCAATACCTGTTTCATGAGATTAAAATTAAATAAAATAATTTTATTTTCTACCCAATAGTAGTAAACACTGCATGTTTGTCCCCTCTGTTATATTTTATGCTTGATAATTAATGGGAAACAGCTCAGAAATTCTAAAGCATCATATCCATGGTAGCCCTTAAGTCTTACTTCAAGGGCTTAGCTCACATACACACAGATACAAACTTAGTATTTCCTTAGAAGGTCCATTCCCTATGTTACATTTTGTAGGAGTAATATTGGCTTCTCCGATATATGAATAAACAGCATAAGAAGTTTAGAAACCTCAGAGTAACTGAACTTTTCATGACAAAACAAATGAAAATCTTACTTAAAAATAAAGTATATACTTGTATTATACTCCATACTGATAAACTTATGGAAAAACCTTATACCTATCTTTTATTTTTTAAAAATCAAAATTATTAAACTGATTTGCCATGTACAAAGATTCACCTTAATTATGTGAACTTATTTTATTAAGTAAAAATGTTTCTGAGTTAGGAATTTCTAGAGATATTTAAAGTCTATAATATTTAAACTATAATATTATTTCAGTTTTCTTATTTCTTTGAATTTGGGAAACATTAATTTCTATAAAAATGTATTTATCTCTCTATGAGAGCAGAATTTCTTCAATTTAAAAATGTTATAATCTAATTTATCAATATCTTCTTAGGGTAGGAAAACATTTCATACCTATACAGTGAAAGATATAAAGTTTTTATCAATTACAGAAATACAGAGAAAGCTCTATAGTTTCAGTTTTGAGGTTAAAAATAAACAGAGCAATATATAAACTTTCCAGTCCACATCCTACAGATGTATTCTTTTTTCCAGTAGGCACACAATTCTTAATTGATTTGAGCTCACAATTGATACAGAGGCAAACAAATTATATCAAATCAGATTCTCTACCTTTATCTAACAGAAAATAAATATCATCATTCGACAGAGATCCCAAATGGTAGCATCATAAAACCAAATACTTTATCAATTTTGCTACCAATAGAGACAAACCTGCAGTCCATCCGCGAACTAGAAAAAAAAAACCAAAAAGCAAATACTACAAATCAGAAAAAAGTAACAAATGAACTTAGAGAAACAGGGTAAGCAATGGTAAAGTTGTATTGCTGCTTACAATATATTCGGGGAGTCAGGAAGAGATGTGCCTGAGATTAAAAAAACCCTGAGGTAGTCCTTTCAAGTCATTAAGTTTAGTTGACTCAGGTATTTTTATTCTAATTCTAGTCTTGATTTCCATCCCTATCCTTCCCTTGTCTGTCAGGTTAGTCTACTTAAGTATCTCGGTGGAACACTTTCTAAAACTGCTAAAGCATAATCTTTAAAAAGTTAAGACCATGACCCTCATGTTTTATTATTATTCTCTGACAGGAATAATAAAACAAATGTAAAGTGAACATATCATAGATTTTATTCAGTTCATTAGAGAAACAGTAAGATGTTAAGACCAGTTGAAAGTGTATTTGTAGACAATTCAGCAAAAAATTCTTAGGATGAGATTTCCAGGTTAGATGCAAAATGAATGTCCTACAGGGCAAAATGTAACTTTTGGTTTTACCTTTTGCACAGAAATAAATTAGTTGTATCTTTGCCAGATAAAATTCTACAAACTAACATGTCAGATCATTAAGCCTGGAACCTTAGTTTAAGGCAGCTCTCTTTTAAATGAGAGCTATCTTTTAAATGACCAAGATCTCTGCCCTCTACAATAGCAATTTGGTAAAGAAGTTTTATCTTCTACATGGATTAGCCAAGGAACATGTGGATAAATAGAAGCTGTGTTGAGTGACAGCCTTTCAGTTCAGCTGAAATTGTGCCTAAATAAGTAAGTTATTGAGGTCAAGAACTATAATTGTTTTCTCACTATGAAAGCACTTGCCTGAATTCTTGTTCTTAGCTTCATTTCAACGGGGAACAGATAATTTACAATTGAGAACTGGGCAGCAAAGTGCAAACGGTATTTGGAGCAAAAAGACACCAACAATTGTCTGACGCCACAATGACTGGGGACCCTGCTGTGGTTTGGATGTGGTCTGTCTCTGCCAAAACTCATGTTACTGTCATGTTAATGTGTCATGCTAGTGAGGCAGCATTCGGAGATGGGAAATAGTGGGAGGTATTTGGGTCATAAGAGCAGGACCCTCATGAATAGATGAATGCCCTCCCACCAGGCGGAGTGAGCTCTCTCTCTGATGGGAATGGAATAGTTATGGTTCTACAAAAGGAATTCTTAGCCTCTCCTGTAATGTAATCTCTTCTTACACTCCCAGTTTGGGCTTTCCACCATGAGTGGAAGCATCACGAGGTACGCACCAAATAGCTGTTCAATTCTAAACTTCTGGCCACCGGAATCATGAGCCAAATAAGTCTCTTTTTAAAATAAATTACCCAGCATCAGGTATTCTGTCATAGCAAAACAGACTAAGAGAGTCCTATTTTTGTCTTTATACATGGTATGGTATTCTTAGTGTACCAGTATCTTTTTGTTCTTGTTTACAATAATGATTCTCCTCTTGCTTAATTGGCAAGTGGTTGGGACTGTTACATTGACTTGCAGAGAAGCCACAGGAGGAAAAACAAATCTACATAGACTGAAAGGGAAAATGCAGCTTATATTCTAAAATTTCATTCCGACCATGAATAGACAATTCTATTAGAGCAATTGTCATTCTGTCCTGATCTCTTTATTATTATTATTATTATACTTTAAGTTTTAGGGTACATGTGCACAATGTGTAGGTTTGTTACATAAGTATCCATGTGCCATGTTGGTGTGCTGCACCCATTAACTCCTTATTTAGCATTAGGTATATCGCCTAAGGCTGTCCCTCCTCCCTCCCCCCACCCCACAACAGTCCCCGGAGTGTGATGTTCCCCTTCCTGTGTCCATGTGTTCTCATTGTTCAATTCCCACTTATGAGTGAGAACATGCAGTGTTTGATTTTTTGTCCTTGCGATAGTTTACTGAGAATGATGGTTTCCAGTTTCATCCATGTCCCTACAAAGGACATGAACTCATCATTTCTTATGGCTGCATAGTATTCCATGGTGTATATGCGCCACATTTTCTTAATCCAGTCTATCATTGTAGGACATTTGGGTTGGTTCCAAGTCTTTGCTATTGTGAATAGTGCCGCAATAAACATACGTGTGCATGTGTCTTTATAGCAGCATGATTTATAGTCCTTTGGGTATATACTCAGTATTGGGATGGCTGGGTCAAATGGTATTTCTAGTTCTAGATCCCTGAGGAATTGCCACACTGACTTCCACAGTGGTTGAACTAGTTTACAGTCCCACCAACAGTGTAAAAGTGTTCCTATTTCTCCACATCCTCTCCAGCACCTGTTGTTTCCTGACTTTTTAATGATGGCCATTCTAACTGGTGTGAGATGGTATCTCACTGTGGTTTTGATTTATATTTCTCTGATGGCCAGTGATGATGAGCATTTTTTCATGTGTTTTTTGGCTGCATAAATGTCTTCTTTTGAGAAGTATCTGTTCATGTCCTTTGCCCACTTGTTGATGGGGTTGTTTTTTTTTTTCTTGTAAATTTGTTTGAGTTCATTGTGGATTCTGGATATTAGCCCTTTGTCAGATGAGTAGGTTGCAAAAATTTTCTCCCATTCTGTAGGTTGCCTGTTCACTCTGATGGTAGTTTCTTTTGCTGTGCAGAAGCTCTTTAGTTTAATGAGATCTCATTTGTCAATTTTGGCTTTTGTTGCCATTGCTTTTGGTGTTTTAGACATGAAGTCCTTGCCCATGCCTATGTCCTGAATGGTATTGCCTAGGTTTTCTTCTAGGGTTTTTATGGTTTTAGGTCTAACATGTAAGTCTTTAATCCATCTTGAATTAATTTTTGTATAAGGTGTAAGGAAGGGATCCAGTTTCAGCTTTCTACATAGGGCTAGCCAGTTTTCCCAGCACCATTTATTAAATAGGGAATCCTTATCCCATTCTTTTTGTCAGGTTTGTCAAAGATCAGATAGTTGTAGATATGCGGCATTATTTCTGAGGGCTCTGTTCTGTTCCATTGATCTATGTCTCTGTTTTGGTACCAGTACCATGCTTTTTTGGTTACTGTAGCCTTGTAGTATAGTTTGAAGTCAGGTAGTGTGATGCCTCCAGCTTTGTTCTTTTGGCTTAGGATTGACTTGGCGATGTGTGCTCTTTTTTGGTTCCATATGAACTTTAAAGTAGTTTTTTCCAATTCTGTGAAGAAAGTCATTGGTAGTGTGATAGGGATGGCATTGAATCTATAAATTCATTCTGTCCTAATCTCATATGTCTTTGGGCCACATCTCTCGGTTCCAATACCAACAGTAATTCTCCCCTAGTTTTAAGTGTGATTGTATACATATTTTGTAAATTCTTTATTATCATCACTCATTATTCAATCACTTTTCCCTAAACATTTCATTTTTTGTAAACTGCTTTTATATCTTAATTGTTCCTTATGATGGAGATAATGGTATATTTAAGTTTTGATTTTAAGTTTCATATATTCCATAAATTATCATCTCAATACTCTATTTAATTGCCTGTTATTGTCATCATAATGTATGAATCAGCATTGTTATACCAGGACCTATATGAGAGAGAAGAGAAAATAATCAAGGCAGTACTTGGACTCAGAAATTTTGGCAGGGAAAAGGGTTAGATGTCCAATTTTTTAGAGTCAGGAGTTCGAAGGTTAGAAAATACCAGAAGAACATGATAAGGGTTTTCTGATCTTCCTTTCCTGGATAAATTTGGGCCTAGTCTGATGGGCTTAGACTGGGGTGCCCAAACCCTGAGTTTAGGTCAGATATCAGGTAAGGCTGCCATTTGCACACTGTGCAAACAATGTTGTGTTTGGAGTTGGCAAGCTGGAATTAGAAGCAGTGAGTATTAGAACAATGAAGATACAGGGGCAGTGAGTAGGGAGGACAAAAGGCAGATAAACAGGAGCTTGTGTAAAGGATGCTATCAATATTTTAAGCAGTTTTTACATCCTTCCATTCACTGAAGAAATCAGCAATGATCAACAGGTTGTAGCCATAAGTCTTAAGCAGATGCAGAACAAATGTGATATCAGAAGCTCTAGAATGTTCTTTTATTTTCCCCAACTCTTCTTATTGGTGGTTGATGCCAGAAATCCTGCTGTTGAGGGTGGGCAGAAGTGATACCTATCTGATATCTATCTGCTAACAGTGGGTTATCTATCCTGACTAAGTGATGTAGGGAAGCTGCAGAAAAATGGGAAATGATGTAGGGAAGCTGCAGGTTATCTGTCCTGACTAAATAATGCAGGGAAGCTGCAGAAAAATGTCCAAATAGTCGACAAAAATAGGAAGGTTTTGAGTCACATAGCAGGATCCACATTATGATGCCATGGAAGGCATGCACTGTAAGAGCAGGTCAAGGTGACAAGCAGGAGGGCAATCTGGGCCAGCCCCTGGTCCAAGGATCTTGACCATAGCAAGCTGGCTCTCACGAGCTTCTTGTATAGTGATATGACACACCAGCTGCACTGTAAGACCAGGGAAGACAATGAACAGTACCAGATTGTGTAATATACTCTGCTAAAAACAAAACCTTCCAAAAGAGGTCACTATTAAGCTGTGATTTGGTATGACAGCATTTCTCAGATCCTTTCTGAGAAGAAGCTTTGAAGCATTCAGAGGGCTTCACACAGGCTTCACTAGAAACTCCCAAGGTAGAAAAGGGTGTTTGAATGATAGGGTTCAGAAGGCAAAGAAAACTTGTATCTATTCACAATTTTTCTTAAATCAAGTAATTGTTTTTAAAGCAATGCTGAAGATTATGCCTGGTGCAGTGGAGTGGTTATGAAAAGATCTGTATTTAAATTCCTTTTATCCATGATCAGATGCAGGATCTTCCCTGATAGGGATAACAACATCAAGCCCATATACTTCAAAGGATATTCAAAATATTCAAATGAGATTAAAGATGAGATTATTCAATTCAGCAAATAGTTCAAGTGGTAGAGAAATATAATGGGATTATTATTACTTCTACAAGCAACTCAAATTGTTCATTTGTTCAATTCATACCCTCTGAGTATCTCCATGTGTGAACAGTGAATAAGATAATTCTTTTCCCAAAGAAGCTAATTATATGATGATCATTATACATAAACATCTTCCAAATTTTTCTCATCTACACACATACAAATCTCTATCATAATAATCTATTTTAAATTCAAATGTTTTAATGCATTGAAGACTTTCAGTAATCATTAATGAATTGTGTTGTACATTTTAATTTTTGTTTTAGCTAAAACAAATCTTATCAAAATTATACCAGAGAAATGCACAGTTAGTACTTATTTTAAGATATCATAAATAACTGATCAAACACTGGAAGCTGTCAACCTTATTAACCTGGACCCCTGGAAGCACGAGGGAAAGTGCAAAGGCAATAGCAAAAATTGAAAACTAGAACTTTGACTCAAAGGCAGCTTCTGAGAACAACTGGAATCTCAAGTGAAGGACAACCTTGGACTATGTATTTGAACAAATGACACCCCCATGAGCAACAATTTTGAAAATCAATCTTAGAAAAGATTGCAATGTGATATATGGAAATCAACTTTAGTTGTATCTCATCCTTGGATTGTGGTACCAAGGGAGGTACAGAAAGTTAGCTGTCCTCTTTACCGGCTTGTCAGATCTCACTATATTTATTCTTCCAGGCCTTTTGCTATTTTGAGCTGTGAAAGGCAAGAGCCACCCAGGCTGGTCTTTAGTTCCTAGACTGAGCAGACACTTCTGACAAGGAGAAAAATCTCACTGTTCACTTGAAGCAGTGCCTATTATAGCCTCATTTTATTTTTTTCCTGAGAGTTTCTCTCACTAAGAGCATTGCTACTCTTATCCTATGACCTACGGAAACTGAGGAGGTGATGGGGCAGTCCCCTCATCCCTTTCAAACGCTGACCCATTCACCCAGGGTCAATGAGGTAAAACGTAAAGTATAAACACTTCTATGCCAACTTCCCCTGTGAATTAAAGCCACTCTTTGGTCAAGAGGTTAGGTTATAAGTTCATCATGATGGAAGCATTTCTTGTGCTGTTATTATATTCTAGAATGATCAGGAGGCAACATCATAACGATTCGATACCACATGCATTTCAGGTTTTGAGTCTCTTCTCTCTCCCTTCTGAATGCATCTGCTTAATAACCTTATGATCTTTGTGAAGATACTTACCCTTTCTAAAACTTTGATTTTTTTTTATCTGTGAAGTGGAAATAATAACAACTACCCTGTGGATGTGTTAAGTACTGGAAGTATCTTGCAAATAGAATACTGTCACCCCCTACCACAATCCATCTTTCACATTTCAACGAGAGGTCTTTTTCAAGTCTAGCAAATGGTCCCTCACTGTTCTCAGGATTAAACACTAACTCATCAGCGATAACTCATCAGTGAGGCTGACAAAGCCTCTGCATGGTTTGAGCAATGCTTGCTTCTCCAATTTTACCAAGCACACCTCTCCCCAACACCGTTATCCAGCTATTTTTAATTGGATCCTCTAACATACTTTGTCTTTAGGTGTTTACAGGTCTAAATTCCTGCCAGTCCCTGTCTCAATTACTTCTTTATTAAATTATATTTGTACTCATCTTTCTGGCTTTACCAGTTTTTCTTGTAATTCTTTTTTGACTATTCCAAAAGTCTGAGTTAGGTGCTCCTCCCATAGATCTTCCCATATCATAGCACTGACTGTACTGATCATAACTGCTTGTAAACTTGCCTGTTTTCACCTAATTACCTATGTTCCAAGTTCCATAAAGTCAAACACGACTTTATTTAATAGTATTCTCTATTAAATATTCCAACTGACCTGCCAAGTGTACCAGAAGATTGAATTCCTTTCAACTTGGAAGATAGTTGTGGTTATATTTCTTGCTTTGGGCCATCATCTGTGAACAGATGTGATATGGTCATTCTGGGTAGTAGCTTCAGTAGCTGATTCCCTTGTCCACTTCTCTTTGTCTCGCTCTAGTGATCATGGCAATGTAGCTTGACATGGAGCCTCCATCAGGTTAGGCCCCTGAGTGACTACATGAAGTAGAATTCCCTGATGTCTTGCACTGGACCTGTGGTATGTGTTAGAAGTAAATTTTCTGTGTGTTAAGCTACAGAGATTTGGGGTTGCATAATGTAGTCTATCTTGGTTACTACAACAGATACAATATTTACCTTCTTCATTGTCACATTCCCAAGTCCTAATAGACTGTCTGAAATAATAGTAGGCATTCAATAAGTATTTACTGCAAAAGGAATAGCATTTGATACATAATAGCTGCTCACTTCATCTCTTCCTCTTTCAGCTTCTCCTCCTTCAAACTCCTCCCCCAAGCTACTTTCCTAGCTTCTGTGGACTTACCTAATTAAGTCTTCCAAGTAAATCTTCCACTATAATCAGAACATTACCCCTTAATGTCTCAGGAAGGCATAGTGCTCATTCCTGGCTGTGTGCCTTTCCTCATGCAACAGACTGGTTCTATGCTACTCCAGATGGCAAAACTAGGGACAATGAGGACAAGTTATAGGGAAATCAGAAGCATTTTCTCACAATGATAGTCATGAACAGTGTCCAACAGTAAAGCTAAAAGCTACAGAAGGGAGTTTTTTTTTTTTTAATTGTTGAACATGTACAAGCAGGAGGTTTTATGGCTATCTGTATAACAGTAGCACGGGGAAAATCATTGCTTCAGAGAGGATACAGACTGTGACCAAGAAGACGTATGGCAACTCACAGACTCAGTAAGTCTACTTTTTCTCTCATCTCTTATCCTGTAGCCTTTCTTGTTTATTCCACTTATCTTTAAAGTCTCAATCTAAATTTGAACTCTTCCATAGAGTCTTTAAAAATTACTTTAGTCATCATGGAACCTCTATCTTAAACTTCTGAAACCCCAGGCTCATAATTTCATTTTAATCATCTACCATTTCATATGTCTTACTGTTTAACTCATAGGCTGATCTTCTTCAGCAGACTATAAGTTTCTTCCCATCAGGGCCATGTTGTATACGTCTATTGTATTCTCCAGTAAGCAGGAGTCCTGGTCCAAGCCTGACTATCTTAGCAGCCTGATTAACTGGGGAAGCTCTATTTATCTGGAGGGGCTCTGTGGGGAAATCCTACAGGGAATTCCCTGGAAGGGACTGCAGAGAGAATGACGGCTAGACTTGGAGTCAGGCTGGGAAGCTAGTGTCTAATAGTAAATTGTGCTTAAGACCATAGATTGATAATCAGCCTGTCTTGGGTTTTGTTACTTACTCCATATGATAGTTGTCAAGTTTCTTAAGCTCTTGAATTAATTCGATAATTAATTCCAACAAAACTGGATTTCTGTGTTTTCAAAATGCATCTCAATCTCTGGCTCAGCCATTGGCAAAAGCAGAGGGGTATGCTGTGCCAGCTCCCTAAGATTATTTTAATCAATTATGTAATACTTTCCTGGTAGATGAACAGTTTCCTCCAGACACCACTGCTGTGTGTCATGCAAGCTTGCACTGCATGTGTTTGACTGTAACATCTGCAGATCTAATATAGCAGTTAATTATTTAAGGACTCTTTCTGTCTTTTCATTCATATGGTGCATGGCAACTTCAAAGCCACATGCACTTGTTCTGCACACACAGAAGACCTGCACTGTGGGAGCCAGAACTGGGCTCAATGGCATAGGTCCAAGGAAAAGATCAGTTCTCAGTTCTCAACATCACAAATTAGGTCTTCTTTATGAAAACTTCCACTATATATCAGGTAATATTCCTTACCAAGACTGTTTCCACATTTATTATATTGGGCCAACTCTTTTTTTTTTTTTTTTTTTTTGAGACAGAGTCTCGCTCTTTCGCCCAGGCTGGAGTGCAGTGGCGCAATGTCTGCTCAATGCAAGCTCCGCCTCCTGGGTTCACGCCATTCTCCAGGCCATCTCTTTTTAAGGGGATACACTCTGCAGCGAATCTTAATAGGGCATATTTTCTGCTGCATTCATATAAATCATATGTAAAGCACAGCTCATTAGCTGGTTAGTAATGACCTGTCTGTGGGAAGAATTTAAAAAATAATAAACAAAGCACCCATAATGAAGAAAATGTTACTGCTCATGAAGCCTGTCTGAACAGAATGGAAATTAGGAGGAAAAATCTAAGCTAGGCCTACTCTCTAGAAAATACGTTTTCAAAGACATTGCCAGCTTTGCAGCACACCCAGCTTAATTACTGGATTTGCATTCCAGAGTACATTTACTATTGTGGTATGTTGGAAAATTATATACAGTAAAATCTCAAGCAGAATATTTAACTCTACACTGCATTTTAGAGAGGGGAAGTCAGAATCATATCATAAGATACAACTATCTATCAAGAATTGCATTTTGAAAAACCATGGACATGGTTGGTGCTCATTCATATCTTCTGCATATATTAGAATCCATGCCTGTAATCAATCAATACACATTTAGTGAGTGCCCATTGCGTGCTACTCACTATGCTAAGCACTAAACATATTGTATGAATAAAACACTGTTGCTTCCTCAAGCAGTTCAGGGTAGGAGAAACAGCCAGCAAACCATCTGAGTGCTGATGGGAGCCAAGAAGGGGAGAGATAAACTCTTGGCTTCTGTAAGAGCATTGTCTCTCTTAAGAAAGAAACACAGCTCCTACATTTGGGGATTTTTTCTAACAGTTTTGTGCACTGTTTAGTTGTCTAAAAAACCCATTTGTAACCCCGGGTCAGGGAAAATCTTTTGTCCCAAACGGAGAGCTTTTATCTTAGCCCGTGTAGCCTAGGGCACAAGATATTTGAGTAATAGGGAAGATGCTTCCAGGGAGTATTTACTTGAAATATAGTTCTTTCCCATTTAAAAACCGGAGGTGCTTATAAAAGGAATCTCACCTTAGCAGGCAAAGTGAGTCCCCATAAATATCTCAAAGGGCAATAACCCTTTTCTGCAGTTCTTAAGTTTATGATTTTCTATAATAGCAAATAGGAACTTTGTTTATAGGTTCTGTTGTAGTCAAGGAAAAACCCATAGTCTAGATGGCTGAACTTTGTACAATTGCAGTTTAAGAGACTAAGAATGCTACAGAGGTAAATCAGACCTGATATTCAAACTCACCAGCTAGAATTGAGGTACAGGAAGAGGGATAGCACAAAGTAGAAGCAAAAAGCAAAGATGATCTAGATTGAGACATGAACAACTATGTCCACTTCACAACTCCTGGTTATACCCTGCAACAACACAGAGATTGATAGTTAAAACCACATCACTCTAGAATAATTTTAATAAAAAAGACTGCATTATTTCCATAAAAGATAATCTTTTGTTGAAGAGTTCTTGTGTGTATAAATACGCACTTTGTGAATAAGGCAGGAATATCTCCAGATCTAATACCCCGGATAATTAACACGCCATGGCTACAGCTGTGCTCTACCGGGTATCTTTGTATTTACGTTAAGGATTAGTAATGGCTTGAGTTTACTTCCTGATGTGGAGTTAGTCCTTCTCTGTTTCCAGTGAAAGACCAAGTGAAGAAAGCACTCACGTGTTGCTAAGGCAATCTACCTGAGTCCAGGTGTTAACCAATATGTCTTTTTGGTTAGAAACCGTGACCAAACTGGGTAGACCAGATATACTACTCTTCTTGACTTGTGTAAGGTGTTAAATAAGGTAAGAATCATTATGCCTACTTTACAGATTAAGAAATCAAATTCCTGGCTGGGCGCGGTGGCTCACGCTTGTAATCCCAGCACTTTGGGAGGCTGAGGCAGGCGGATCACGAGGTCAGGAGATCGAGACCACGGTGAAACCCCGTCTCTACTAAAAATACAAAAAATTAGTCGGGCGTGGTGGCGGGTGCCTGTAGTCCCAGCTACTCGGAGAGGCTGAGGCAGGAGAATGGCGTGAACCCAGGAGGCGGAGCTTGCAGTGAGCCGAGATTACGCCACTGCACTCCAGCCTGGGTGACAGACCAAGACTCTGTCTCACAAAAAAAAAAAAAAAAAAAAAGAAAAAAAGAAATCAAATTCCTGAGTAGTTAAGACACTAGTCCAATGTTTAAAATCTAAGAAGGTTTATTCCCATCTTAGGAGCAAACAGATCGTAGAAAGGTGAAATGACTTGCCTAAAGGTTAGTATTAAACCTAACAAATAGAGGAAGGAGTGCTTTAATTCATATCCTTCAACATGCTGACCAGTGCTCCTTTTTCTGTTATTCAAGAGTGATGAATATTGATGAGGGTTTTGTTGTTTAACTTTTGCTAAACTGCTTAGTTTCTTTTACAAAACTCTGTTGAAACATTTTAGGGAATCTTGATTTCGAGTTATTAGCCATACACACTAGTACAGTACTCTGCTGGGACTCAATTTGTGCAACTTTGGCTTCCAGTGAATATTCATGATTGCACTGTGAAGAGTTAGAAATCTCTGGAAGGTAGGAACTGATAAAGAAATTGCTGACACACACCTCCAGCAGCCCTGGGAGCCAAGTAAGTCAGATTACCACAGATACAACATAGATGTCAGCTTGGCTGCATTTTATAGAGATGTAAAGTCAGCAAGAGACTATTTTGGCACTTTCTTAATTTACATCTTACAAAGTAATTACCATAATATTAATCTTTTAGCAATAGAAGTCTCTTTGACAGTTTTATTTTTCCTCTAGGATAGGTCTCAGAAAATTCCCTTTTGTACATTGGTGGGAAATTCACATTCAGTATTTTTGTGGAAGTGAAAACATTTGCAATCAAAAAAGAAAAAGTAAAAAGGATTAATGATCTGAGAACATTTTCCTTTCTCACTCTCCCCTGGACCCTCTTCCCTTAACAGCAGTGTCTCTGTCATCAGAACAGTGCCTGTGTTTGTGGTAGGTACTTAAGACTATCTCATATATAGAGGAATATTAATCTGAAGCAAAGGAACAGGAATCCTGGTGATGGAAGTCACTCAGTTATTGAAAATGAATTATGAAATATTTTTGTATGTATGTTTATAATTCTGCTGTACTCTCAGTATACTGTTGCATATTAATGATTGAAACTTGTTATCTGGTGACTACTGATGATATAATGAGGAATGGGAGGGAGATTTTTGTAACATACTTTAAGGTCATGAGGCTTATTATTAAAACAATGAAGCAAATCATGCAGACAAACAAGAATGTTTAGCAATTCATCTACCTCCTGATTGTGGGAATTCAACACTTAGCTAAAAGTAGAATAGATTGAATGTCCTGATATTGGCATATATACTGTCTTTTAATAAGGTCCTTCTATTAAGCTGGTTTAATTTTTTTGGAGTATCTTTTTTATTCTCTGTTTTCTTTTTAATTAGTTAAATGTAGATAAGATGTCAATCTTGTTTCAGAAATCCAAGATGGCTGGGAATTATCCACAGATGCTGTTTCTGTTTTCCATGGACATTAGAAAGAAGGCATGATTTCAGAAAAGTTAGATTTAAGAATGAACTCTGTGCCTATTTAGTGAGGAAAGGAGGTTTTGAGGTGATAAATATTGAACTTCTAGAAGAGGCTTGAGGTGTCACATTTCTCTCCTCCATATAGAGGTCTTACTTCACAGCATTAATAAAATGTCCCAAATGACTATGAACTATGTTTGTATTTTCTAGATAGTCTCACATGAAATGACTGCTAAAGGAAGAGGCCTGGACTGTAACAGGGATTATTCTGTGTCTTTGTTTTGTGCTACTCTATCAGAATACCACAGACTGGGTAAACTCTAAAGAATAGAAATGTTTTTTTCACAGTTCTGGAGACTGAAAACCAAGAACTCTCTAGTTCCAAGATGGCTCCTTGTTGCTGTATCCTCTAGACAGAAGGAACACTGTGTCTTACCCTGGCAGAAAAGACAAAGAGAGGAAGCCCATAAGCCCTTTTCATAGTGTCACTGATACATTCATGAGGGCAGAACTCTCATGACCTAATTGCCTCCTAAAATGTGACAACTCTCAACACTGCTGAATTAGGGATTAACTTTCCAAAACATAAATTTTGAAGGGGACAAAAGCATTCAGACCACAGCACTCCAGTTTTTATGGAAGCTACCATTTACTGTGTGTCTACTATGTGCCAGGGGGCCTGCTTGGCACTTTATTCATTACTCCTAATCTTTAAAATAATCCTGTAAGGTAGGTGTTAATATTTGTTATATTTTTCTACTTCCAGGATGATAAACTGACACTCAGAGAGGTTAAGTTATGTAAGTTAGGTAGAAATTATATAACCAAGGTGATATGGTTTGGCTTTGTGTCACCACCCAAATCTCATGTCAAATTGTAGTTCCTAGTGTTGAAGGAGGGGCCTGGTGAGAGGTGATTGAATCAGGGAGGTGGACTTCCTCCTTGCTGTTCTCATGATAGAGTTCTCATGAGATCTGGTTGTTTAAAAGTATGTAGCACCTCTCTCTCTCACTTTCTTTCTCTCTCTCTCCTGCCAGCAATATGAAGACATGCTTGCTTCCCCTTTGCCTTCTGCTGTGATTGTAAGTTTTCTGAGGTCTTCCAGAAGCAGAAGCCCATAAGCCCACCAAACCATGAGCCAATTAAGCCTATTTATTTTAAATTACCCAGTCTCAGGTATGTCTTTATAGCAGTGTAAGCAGGGTCTAATACACAAGGCATATAACTACTAGTAAATCTTGAAGCCAAAATTTGATCCAACATCTGTCTGATTCAAAAGGTATGTGTTTTGTAACATAATCCTCTCATGTAATTAGAGGACTGTATATGTATTTTAATAGAAGGTTTCACTTAGTATGAGTAGTCCAAAGAGAAACCTAAAGACTAATTTATAAAATCCTTCTAATCTCTATATATATTTATTGAGAGGCCAATTAAAAGCTTATTCCAGATAGTTACTTTTTCTGAGTAATAAACCAGTCTTTAATGGCCATGAAGGGAGAATGACTTTGGTATCGTCATAAGTGACTTGTTTCTGAATACCGTTAGGATCATCATTTGTTCAGTGGAGATGCCTGGAGACTGTGATAGGTCGAGATCAGTAACAGGCTTGTGCCACCTGAGCCACCCTGCCAGGCTTCTCTTGAAAACAAAGAAAGTCTCATTTATGCCTGGGAGCCAGAATCTAACCCAGAATAAATCAGCCTCACTGTCTCATTTGTCAGCCTGATGGTTTTAATTGTTAAATCGGAAGTTTAATCTGCCATGCTTAGATAACAATACAATTCCAGAAAAGCATATGCATCAAGTGATCAATGAGGGACAAGTATAGAAAGTTAATTGTAAATAATTGCTGAATCCTGATGTAAATCAGAACAATAGAAAAATTCTAACTTTGCTTATTTCCCCTCATTATTTGAAGTCTTAGAGGCCTAGGAGAATAATGAATTTTATCAAATTACTTCTATTTATGTAGACCAGATACAGATAAATATATACAGACTTTTTTTTTTTTTTTTTTTTTTTGAGACTGAGTCTTGCTCTGTCATCCAGGCTGGAGTGCAGTGGCATAATCTCATTTCACTGCAACCCCCGCCTCCTTGGTTCAAGTGATTCTCCTGCCTCAGCCTCTCGAGTAGCTGGGATTACAGGCTCCTGCCACCACACCTGGCTAACTTTTTGTATTTTTAGTAGAGATGGGGTTTCACCATGTTGGCCAGGCTTGTCTCGAACTCCTGACCTCAGGTGATCCATCTGCCTCAACCTCCCAAAGTGCTGGGATTATAGGCATGAGCTGCCACACCCGGCCAACACAGACATTTTTATTTGTTGTTTTAGTTTTCTGATGACTAAACTAGTGAAAACCACTTAGGATTATAATTTTGTATTCAATCTTCACAGTAACACTGCTATGTATTAATATTATTCCATTTTACAGATGAGAAAACTGATACTCAAAACTGATCAGAATGTAGGTTTTCTGCATTTGAAATAAGCATATTCCATCAGTATACAGAACTATATTTGGCTTTGAAACCCTGTCCTATGTGGGTGAAAAGAGAAATTTCAAAGTTCTCAAGTTACAAATACAGTAACGGCTTGGAAGTGACTCCTAATTCAATCTGCTTATTTTTAAAATGAAGGAAATGAAACCCAGAGCTGTTAAGTGACTTAGTCAAGGTCACACTCATAAAAAAATGTGTTGTCTGGCTCAAACTAGGAATTTAGACTCTCAACCCTCAGTTCAATGATCTTTCCATCAGATCACACTGCCACTCAAATCACCAATACTCATCTATAATGCCTATGGAAAGATATGGTTTCTAAGAATGTCTGAAATTTCAGATGGTAATTGATGGAGTTTAGAGGATATAACTTTAAAAGTGAAAACCTTGGTTCAAATTCTGGCTGGGCAACTTACCAGTTGTATAATTTTGGCAAGTGGCCATTTCTCAGAGCTTCATTTTCTCATCTGTAAAGTGAGCATGCCTACCTAATGTTGTTGTAATAAATAAATTGTATAATATGTGTAAAATACTTAGCCTAAACCCAGGTACATTGTCAGTGCTCCATGAATGTTCATTTTTATTATCTCATTCTACAGTTCCATCAGAAATTTTAGAAGTTTAAACTTCAGTGGCAAATGTCTGACTTTATCAAAGGAAGCCATAGAGAGTGAGGTGAATAACAAAAAAATGTCCATAGTAGAGGATTAAAACTAGCTTCTCTGTATTGAGAAAGCTCCTATGATAAAGTTTGTATCTATGCACATATATGTATATAGAGATACTAAAAAAGTATGAAGTGCCATAGAGTGCTATTCAAACTATTTTGCCAAACTCTTCTGTTCTCTATCCAAATTAAAAACCCAAGACGTATCAAAAATTATGTCCATTCCCAAGCACTGTATAAACAATTAGTCTCCATGTTGAATTATAATTCCTAAATATCTTTTGAATTTGTGCCCTTCTTTCCATATCCTGGGCAAATGCCTTGGTTCCAGGCCTCCCTGGTGCTCACTTTACTACCCCAAAAGCCTAATCACTACATACTTTAGTCCTCTTCTCCTATGGTCCATCCTCCCAACTGCTGCCAAGATGGTCTAATGTAAAAATCTAACCTTGTCATTTCCCTACCAAAAATTCATCAATGACTCCTCATTGCCCAAAATATTACCCCAAATCATGTACAAGGCATGTAGAGAATCTTCTTGAGCCATTTTCTTTGTGCTTATCTAGTTTCATCGCTCCTCACTCTTCAGTCATACTTTGTTATCTAGCCCAGTGCTTGGCGTGTGGTAGGCATTTGAAAAGTGATGGCTGAATGGATGAATAAGTAAATGAATAATGAATGAACAAATCAAAGTCTTACACATTTTCATTCCTCTGGTCTGCTTTTGAGCAAGTAGTTTCCTTGTGACCTAGTAGAAATCAATGAAACACACAATCAATATTTTCAGGCATCCTTCGGCAAAGTTGTATTTCTTCCTTCCAGTGCATTATATACGACTTTTAGACTCTTCACACTTTTCTAGTGCTGTGAGCTCTAGCACTGTGAAATAGCTACCTCATTTATTTAATTTATTATGACAATTTTTCCCATGTAATTAATCTTCTATAACCTTTATTTAATAGCTACAGAGTATTCGGTCTTCTGAATATATTACAGATTATTTATCTAATTTTCTATCATCAGAATTTTAGGTCACTTCCATTTATTCACATTAGAAAACATGCTTATGTGGTGTGCATGTTTCTTCAGGAAAAAAGAATTAGAGTGAACAAAATATGCTGGGTTTTAAGGCTTTGTGTATATTTTGCCAAATGCCCTCAAGAATGGTTTTACCAAATTATACTACTGATAGCAACAGGAGGCAGAATAATTCTAGGCAGAGAGGGGTGGGACCCTGGCGAAATTCCACCCTCAAGCCAAAAAGCCTGAGACGGGGCCCAGAGTGAGAACTTATATCCATGTTTTCCCACTGGAATGCTGCCTTTTTGTAAACCACCCATGGCCCTGACCCGCCCCAACCTGTGCCTTATAAAGACCCCAGGCTCAGCCAGCAGAGGGGAGAAGCAGGTGGACATCAAAGACTATGGCTGGACATCAGAGAATTTGATGCTGCAGGTGACAGAGTGGCCAGGCCAGCCGGTTCTAGCACTCTTGCACTCCAGGTCCTGCTTCATTCACTTGTGCACTACCTCCCGCAAGGAGTTGAGAGCAGCGGGCTGAGTAAACGAGGTACTCCTGCTGTGAGTTTCATGAAGGAATAGGGGAAACATCCTCCTTCACTAATACCAGCAAGTTAAGAGAATACCCCCAAAATATTTTAAATAAGATAATATTAAGTAACACAAGAACTACTGGGCAGGTATTTTTTGGTCTTATGATAAGCCTAATCACTGGTTCATCTGATACCTAGTAAATCTGCGCTTGAGCTTCAGTGCTTTTTCAATATCTTCTCCTGGTCTCTCTCTTTTTGTCATTATTTTCCCCCTATAATGGCTTTTTCTTCTCTTTTCCTGGGATTAATAAATCCACAAAAATGTGTTTCTCTTGCTAAAAAATATATTTACATAATTAGTGCCTATTTGCTATTTTGGGTATATTCATCTCTCAAGTGATATTTAGTACCCTGTAATCTTTGGGTTATATACAAAGAGGAAACCATAGCATGAATCAATGTTTTCTTTCAAATAAAGCTTCTTTTAATTCTTAACTATTATTATTTGTTAGGACCTCTCAAATAATTCTTACTTATAAGCAATGTCAGAAATCTAAGTCATTAATGAAAGCATTTTTCCTTCCAAAATCATGCCTCACTCTTAAAATTTTGCAAAATAGACATTTCAAAAATAATAGATACAAATGACACCTCATTTACTCTTTTCTTATGAGACCAATGCCGTGAGACCGTTGGTTTAAAGATAAAATAATATTTAATTAATCATGTAAAATATTAATTCTGCTAAACTATTATTCTTCCAATGGCCCTAATTTTTTCATTAAAATTGACACGGTGCTTGTAATTGTGTTACTGAGTTATAGATGTAGAGGGACCACAAGGACTTTGTGAGTGTCAAACTTCTTGGTCTGTTGCTCAGCTCACATCCACCAGCCTCTTTGTGAGCACAAATGACTCAGCTTGTTTATGTTCTCATTCTCATTCTTCCAGCAGCCACCATCACTCTTTCCTTTAGAGATTAAATCCTTTCAAGTCTAGCTGTAGGAAGATGCAGGATACCCAAGTTCTACTCCTTTAATAAGTTTTCTCACTCAGGTATACCAACAGTGGTAATAAAAATAACAACAACAAAAAAATCGAAGTAACAAAGCTTTCAGAAATCTTACCAAAGTCTCATAATGTGGGGACTGCAGTTTCCACTCCCTTTCTTCAGTGCAATCCCAGACTCCAGAAGCCTCTTGTCTCCTTGTTAATCTGTCTTAAGGTATACCTTGGCTTCTGTCTTTCACCTATTAGGACTTGATGAGTCTTCTAAGACCCCACTAAACTTCCACTTTAAGTGACCATATAATCCCATGATTCCCTGAGATATACAATTGCTTGGGGTCCCCTGTGTTTATCCATTCCTATAACCTCATTTAAAAAGGGTCCCTTCTCTGGTCCATTCTCTCTGCCTGGTTACACATAGGTGTTGCCTGTTTGGGTACTTGCTAGGGTCCCTTTAAAATGAATTACAGAGGAAATAAATTTTTCATTAGAAGAAAAATAGTATCAGTTGGACCAGCAAGAACTTCACAAAAGATTCTGAAGGGGAAAAATTATCAGTATTTAACAATGAAGGACAAGACCTTTTAATTCTAGACTCTTTGTGGCAGGGAGTGAATGATAATAAATTCCATTACTGTGAATGTCAATCTAAAGGTTGATGAGAATGCTTACTGTAATTTCACCCTGCAAATGCCCACTTTGGGGAGAGTCTATGTCTTCTGTCCTCAGCCTTTAGTAACTCCAACTCTGACTAAAGTTGGTCAACACTTAGAATTTCATAAAAAGCACAGCTGTCTATTAACAAGAAAATGGAATACTCATGAAACCTAAGGATTTAGAATGCTCCCACTTGTAATACATTTTCCTTGTCTAAGATGAAATGATTTTTTCTCTTTCCCATAGAACTCATTTTTTTCATGATATCTTTTGTTCTGTTACATCAGAGTACAAATGTATATAACTGAAATTAAAACTGAATGGTAAAATGTGTTAATAGGAACTAAAACCTTTTTTCTTATGGAATACAGATAACTAATTGGCAAATACATGAATGGAAACCATCAGGGCCATTTTACTAGAAAGTTCAAATTATTTATTCATGATAATCAACCCCAATCTAAAGAGGTTCTATTTCTTGTATCTTACCTAATTTTTCCCAATCAATGAATCAGAGAAAACTGACCAGCAAAGAAAACATTAAGGATCAAAACTATTTAGAATCTATATCATTTGGGGAAACTCAGATGAACTTTGCATATCTCAGCAAAGGCTAGTATCTAGTGACATTTGAGTTACTTGTTTCAAAATGACCCACTAGGTATCTGGACTCTTTCCCAACTTTGTATAGCCTGAGTGGAATCTGAAAAATTGACTATTAGTTAACATTTAATTTAGGCATCAAAGGAACTGCAGCTTCAGTCTTTGAAAAAAAATCTGCTTTGGACATAAAGTGAGGTCTAAACTGATGTGATTCATTATGATGGAAAGAGCACACTGTCACATGACACACTGTAGGGAGACCCATGGGGGTATAGATATAAAGCATGTCCAGGTTTGACTCCCTCACAACTGGAAAAAACAAAATAATTAAATTTGAAGCAACTAGCAAAAGAAAAATTGGGTTGCCATATGCTCTGCTAGAAAACAAAGATGTATTACCTAAGGGGAGTTCAGAAAATTAGAAACACTGTCAGCCTCTGTCACATAATTGTAAAAAAGGAAGAGAGAAACTGTGGCAATAGAAAGCAGCATGTTTTATTTTTATTAAAAAGTGTACTTTTAAGAAAAAATATTTTTGATTAAAAAGAAAGAGCACTAGCATAATCTACTGAAGGGACTATCCTTTTCTCATTGTTTCTTCTTTATGGCCTTATTGAAAATTAGTTGACTTTATATGCTTGGGTTTATTTCTGGGCTCTCTATTCTGTTCCATTGGCCTATGTTTCTGTGTGTATACCAGTGCCATACTGTTTTGATTACTATAACTTTGTAATATAATTTAAAATCAGGCAGCATGTTGCCTCCAACTTTGTTTTTCTTTCTCAAGGTTGTTTTGGCCATTTGGGTTTTTTTGTGGTTCCAAACGAATTTTAGATTTGTTTTTCCTGTTTCTATGAAAAATGCCCCTGAAATTTTGGTAAGGATTGTGTTGAATCTGTATGTGGCTTTGGATAATACAGACATTTTAACAATATTAATTCTTATAATCCATGAACACAGGATGTCTTTCCATTTGTTTGTGTCTTATTCAGTGTTTTTCATCAATATTTTATAGTTTTGTTTGTGAAGATCTTGGTTAAATTTATTTCTAAATATTTTAATTTTTGATGCCATTGTAAATGAGATTGTTTCTTTGATTTATTTTTCAGAAAGATCCTTACATAAAGAAATGCAACTGATTTTTATATGTTGATTTTGTATGCTATTTCTTTACTCAATGCAGTTGTTAGTTCTAACAGGTTTTTGTTTTGTTTTGTTTTTGGTGGAGGCTTTAAGCTCCTAGATATATAGAATTATGGCATCTGCAGACAAATAAATTTACTTATTCCTTTCTGATTTGTATGCTATTTATTTATTTATTTATTTATTTTCTGACTACTCTGGCTAGAACTTCTAGAATTATGCTGAATAAAAGTGTTGACAATGGGCATCCTTGCCTTGTACCTTGTACTTGTTCATATTTTAGAGAAAGCACTTTCAGTTTTCTTCTATAGATTATGATGTAGGTGCACAACATTACTAACCATCAGAAAAATGCAAATCAAAACCACAATGAGATATCACCTCATATCTGTTAGAAAGGCTTTTATCAAAAAGATAAGTGTTGATGAAGGTGAAGAGAAAAGAGAACACTTGTACACTGTGGATGAGAATATGAACTGGTAAAACATTATAGAAAATAGTATGTAGGTCTCTCAAAAAATTAAAGCTAGAACCACCATATAGAACCGGCATTTAATTCAGCAAGTCCACTATTGGGTATATATCCAAAGAATATGAAGTAAGTATGTTGAAGAGATAGCTGCACTTCTATATTCATCGTAGCATATTCACAATAACCAAGATATAGAAACAATGTAAGTAAACCTCAACAGATTAATGTATAAAGAAATATTATTCAGCCCTAAAAAAGGAGATATTGCCATTTGCAACAACTGAATGAACCTGGAGGACATTATGCTAAGTCAAATAAGCCAAACACAGAAAAAGAATACTGCATGATATCATTTATATGTGTAACCTTTTGCAAAAGTCAAATACATAGAAACAGAGTAGAATGTTGGTTACCAAAGGCAGGAAGTGGGAGGCAAGGTGAAATAGATCAAAAAGTACAAATTGCAGTCAGGTAGAATAAATACATCTAGAGATCTAATGTACAGGATGAGGACTGTAGTTAATAATATTGTTTTGTGCACTGAAAATTTGCTAAGAGAGTAGATTTCAGGTGCTTTTTACCACACACACACACACACACCCCCCCCCACACACACACACACACACACGGTAACTATGGAACGTGATGAAACGTTAATTTGCTTAGCTGTAGTAATTATTTCGCTATGTATATGCATATCAAAACAATATGTTGTATACCTTAAATATACACATTTTTTAAAAGAAAGTAAACAAGAAGCTATGGCACTTTTCTGAGTATTTATTGGTTCTAATGATAGCCGATTAAAAGGAGGAGGAGGAAGAAAAGGAAAATAAACCTTTGGTCAGAATTTGAGGAGTGCTAACATTGCTTGTATTTCTATTAGTAAAGAACACATCATGGTCATTTTTTTGTTTTTTAGCACATTAGATGTCTAAAAGGTAACGATCAGAGGTAAATGGCATGGTGGTAGCTTGCATTACAAAATACATTGATGCATTTCTCAGTTCTAAGGCTCTGGATCAGCAAGAGTATTTGGCACTAACTTCATTTAGTTCATTATTTTATCCCATATGGGCAATAATAATTTCTCCTCTTATTTTTTTCCAAAGTGAGTATTTCAGAAGATGACAGGTCCTGTTTCTGAGTAGCTGAGAACAGAAGGAGGTCACTTATGTGAATCTCTATGATCAGCCCTCAATGCCATCCTGGAAGGTCTCTCTACTAAGAGGGACCTGAAAAATCCAGCAGTATAATTATTCATACTCAGAGCTCAGAATTTCTCCACAGAAGCAAATTCAAGGGATATAACCTGACACTCAGCAGCAGCCTAAAGTCAGCCATAAAAATGGGTATATTTGGCATTAAATCAATAATAAAAAATAACGATGCTTTTAGATGTGGCATGCACATTTCCATTTGACAGAGGATCCACTTCTTTCTATCATTTTGGCTTCATGTGTTGCAGATATTTTAGGTACCTGCCAAACAAGTCCTAGAGACATTTGAGTTCGGGCAAGCCAAACTCTGTCTGCCTAGTTCTCTCTCTCTTTCTCTCTCATTATCTCTCTTGCTCTCTCTCGTGTTCCCTCTCTTTTTCTCTCTGTGCTCATTTATTTTTTTCTTTGTGTTTGTCTCAGCTTACCCTCATTTCTCCTCTTTCTTTCTTCCATCCCTCTTAATCTCAGCCTGCATTCTAGGCAGTAATTTTCCTATCTAGAATGACTACCACCACAAAGGTAGGCTGGGATACTGAGACAAACAGGGAGATTTAGGAAGAAAGGAACTGTATAAAATATACATGTCATGCTCTATATTTGCTGATTATTATTCTAGTCTTTGGAAAATAATTGAGAAAAAACCTTACTCTTATTTTTTGAAATAATAAACATTATGTTGCTGGTTCTTCCTTTTTCTTTTTCCTTGATCATTAGAAGCTCAAGGTTAAATTCTATGCTTATAGTAGAAGGTGTCATTAACCTTTTTTTCTAGGATAATTGTCTCCTCAATGGTACAGCTCCTCTTACTTTAAAATTATCATTACTAATCACCTCATGCCTGTGGTGTAAATTAAGATGACTGCATATTCGGGGCTACTCTTTTCCACTGAGAAGTATTGTCTAATTTCTCTCCTTTGAGTCAAGGCTGCCTTAGTGATCTGTTTGACCACTAGAATGTGATGGAGGATACACATGGAGGGTTCTGGGACTTCAGAGGTTCATTCATTAGAAGTTTTCCAGCTTCTGCTCATGCCTCTTGGATCACGAGGGACAACTAGCTGCCATGTTAAGCCCAACTATCCCAAGATGACATACTGTGAGGAAGCTGCCTGGGAAGAGTCCATGAAAGTCCTGAGCAGCCCCAGCTGTCCTAGTCATTCCAGCAGAACCAGAGACATAATTGAAGGGCCACTTTGAGCATTCCATCCCTAGCAGGGGTGGCATGGAGAAGACACATACAACCTGAGGCTCTAGATACATGATCCCAGAAATTATAGTTGTTCAAATCACCCAAGTAAATTGTGGAGCAAGGGCGAACCATCCTGCTGTTTCATTTCCCAAGTTCTGACACATAGAATTGTGAACAGAATAAAGTGCTTGTTATTTTATACCATTAAATCTTGGATTAGTTTGATACATAGTATTAGATAAGTGGTTTTTTGATTATATATGGCTTTTATTGTAAGCCACTTTAAATCCTTTTTAGAAGTAGACATTTCACAAGTAACTAAATAAACGTTCTTTACTGATAATCAAGGAGAAGGAAATTCTTCAGCTGCTGACCATTGTACTTTAAGTTTATATTTTTTCTTCTTTTTAAATTTTACATCATTCTCTTAATTTTAGATTGGAAAGACAATTATTTGTACAAACTCCCAAAAGCTGTAAGCATTAAAGAAAGTTTGCATACAAGCTCAAGTGAGTTGTTTGAATTATGCAAGAGCATAAACTGCAGTCTTTTCTGTGCCTCTTAAGTGCTGTGCAGAGGTACAGCCAGCACCTGGCATTGTGTCTAACAATCCTTTGTCATCGTATTTGTCGTAAACCATGCCAAACTAATTGGGTAGCACCGTCTACAGTTGAATGACAATATGTAAGTCCCCATAAAGCAATTTTTCATTCTTAAAAATGTCCTGAATGTGGACAATTCTTTTCGGTTGGACAGTTATGGTTTCGCAGCAGGAATATTACAATTGGGAAGTTTATGCAAGTAGCTTTTCTAACACATGCAAAAATGAATAAGATAAGCTGTACTCCACAGACTAACTGAACTGCATCTCTTGACCATTATGCTGATAAAATATTTCAGTAAATCACAGTCTTTACGCTGTCCTTGGGCTTTTGCAATCTCAGCTGCTGCAACTGTATAATGTACATTGATTTCTGCTAGAAATTCAATGGCAAGAAAAGCTGTTTAATCATTTGACTCCTGACTAGTTAATAAAGAATCTGTCTCATTTAATAAGTTTATTTTAGATAAGACCACCATTACTGCCATGATCCTATATCCCTTTCTACTTCATCTATGGGGGAGGGAAATAAATGAAGCTTCAGATGAGACAATGCCACTGTTATCTTCCCTCTGCTTTCCTTGGTCATCTCTATGATTTGCGAGGCTGTCTCACCATCCACCAGTGAAAGCCACTTACTTAATCATCTACTGGATAAATTGTAAATACATAGTGCTTTTCCATGCCTTAGAAATCACTGTTAAATGAAAGAAATTCTGATAGTCCCATTCCTAACTAAAGCCTATGCTGCAATTATAGAAGGCAAGCACCCTATTGCTATAATTTTCCACCCAATCACATCCCATTATCATTCAATTTTGCTAAAACCACATGACATAAAAATCACTAATAAGCTACTGCATTTTGTAGGGTATTGACTAAAAATTAAATCAGATACAACCACATTAATGTTCTACGATAGGAGCTTGCTAATAGGATTATAAGCAGCCAAAAAGGTTAGGAAGAAATCATCTGAGAAAGTCACCCCCTAATAGTAAGAGGATCAATTAACCAGGCATATTTGGGGATAGAGGATACTGTGCAGTAACCAGGGGCTTATGAAGAAAAGAGGCACGGGGGCAGTATTTATTTTGGCTAGGGAGGCATTGTGGACTTCCAAATAAAGATTCCAGAAAAGGACTTCTTAATTTCTGTTAATACAAAGTAAATGACTTTATCTTCCTCAAAGCTTTTCTTGGCTCCCCACTGACTGATTTCTGGGCTATCTGAAAATAGGTTAAACCTGTTTCATGTGTCTTCACCTGAGAATTAATACAAACTTGGCCTGTTGTGGGACCAAGTACAGAGGTCTTTCACATATCTCTAGTGATCTCTTAGGGCCTCAATGTTGGAAGGGATTTTTGCTGGAAGTAAGGTCCTTGGACGTATTTTAAGTGAGAGCTGGCATTTACTCCCCAGCTAAGAGCATATATTCCTATCCACTGAGGCATCTTTGTTGAATCTCTGAGCTGACGTCCCAAAGTCAATATCTTCTTTTAATTAAGCCATAGAAAAATGGAGAAATAGTGGACCGCCATTGCATATTGGGTCTCCTCCTCTAGAAACCTCTGGCCAGTAAGGATGTGTGGGGTAAGGAGCATGCCCTGCCACATACTGGGGAGCTTTCTACAGGGTAGGTTATACTGATGCTATACATTTTAATGCTGAGACTTGAACTCTGAGAATAAAAGGATCAGATTTGACCCTGTGAAAATCTGGTCATATGAGGTGGTTGTATTGATAAATTAGTTTTGAGCTCTCTAACTTTCAAGAGGAGTCAGTTGCTGTGATCTAGGATAAGATACATATAAAAACCGAAAACATAATAGAGAAATCATAAGTAATATTTCATAGCAATTATCCAGCTTCATTACATCCATCAATAGTTGTAAATTATATACAAAGCAAGGTCTGGTTTGGGATCCAGGCTCAGTCACTTGCTGGAAGACCCTTGACAAACTTATTTAACCCCTTGTAATCTCCACTTCTCTTGTATATACTATGGGAATAACAGAAATGGTTTATCTCATAGGTCATTGTGAAGCTTATATGAGATGAAGCATGTAAATAAAACACATGGCATGATGGCAAGGGCTTCCTAGTCCTCTTCATCTATGAGATAAATTAGTTATCACAGAAGGAAGGAAGGAAGAAAGAGAAAGAAAAGGAAGGAGGGAAGGAAGGAAAAAGAAAAAGAAAAGAAAAGAGAAAAGAAAAGAGAAAAGAAAAGAAAAGAGAAAAGAAAAGAAAGGAGGAAAGAAAAGAAAAGAAAAGAAAAGAGTTCCTAAGAAGTACCAGCTTGGAGCTGGCCTGACACTAAGAGTTAAGCAGTGGCCTTCTCCTGTTGATCACTAACAGGTAGGATAAAGAAAGACATACGTCCTGCCCTTGAGTTTGCATTCTAGCAGGAGAGGCAGACACATAAACAATTATCTTAGGCAATCACCCCCAGCAGCTGAAAACGTTAATCCTAGAGAACACTGGTTAATCCTGGCCTGATCACAGGTCCTAGTGGATAGAGGATAAAAAATAAAGATAGGGTCAAGAAACTTGGAGTGAAATAGAGTCTTTCTAGATTTTTCTCCAGGTCCAGATAGCCAGAATGAGATAATACCTTTGAGGGCTCAGTAACCATTCTGGTCTTAATATTTCTGTCATGTAATGGATATAAGAGTCTTTTTTAAAAAAGTTACACTTTTGGTTAAGTGTTAATAAATGCCACATACTAGGCTAAGTGATTTATATACATTATTACAATTTAGTGTCACAAATATTCCATTAGATAGTTTTAATATTGCTTGCCATTTTTATTTTTATGAGGAAACTGAGGCTTAAAAATATTAAGTAACTTCCCAAAGTACACATTATGTAGATAATAGAACAGAACTCTATCTGATTTTTATATCTGTGACCTTATCCACTCTGTATTCAGTCTGCTTTTCCTGTGGCTGCAGATACAGAAAGTCTTAACATCAAAGCCTAGCTGATATAAACAGACTAGCTGTTTGTAATGCCCAAATACTACCAAACTGAAATTTCTCATAGCTTAATTTCTCACAGAAATGATCACTCCAGGATATTGTCACTCAGAGTATGCAACCTAATAATGTTTCACTTTTGTTAACACAATGCAGCCGCATGTGTGTGCTTGATTCAAAATGCCAACATTGAGATTTTGGTGCTGTCTTCTGGGAAGTAAATTTGTGCTGCCAATTGAATCTAGGAGATGGAGTGTTTTCTGAGAAATGTTGAAATGCATTTCATATTTATGGTTTAGATGAGAAGCCATCAGAAGTCCTATAAACACATTTTGTGTTTCTCAGTCAGGTATTTACGGCTTCGTAGGTTGGACAGAGTGGAAAACTGCCAAATCCTTAGGAAGTTGCAAAGGAGAGCAATGAAAAGGAAAAAAAGATTAGGTAGGAGCTGGTGTAGCTAGAGATAGCACAATGGTGAGCACTCATACTTCATTATTCAGGGGTCCTGCCGATTGTCTTCCAGGGTCAGGGAAGAGTCTGTGCTCAACAAGTCAGGGCTCACAAATTGGCCAACCGCATTGCAGGAATGTGTTCTCTCCTTTAGGGATTGTGCCAGGGCTGAACATTTAATGATGGGAGTTTTCATTAGAAAATTGATGATTTTCTTATGGTGAAATGACTCTGATTGTAGCCTCCTCTCCAAAGCAGTGGAAGGAGGCAGAAGAATTGGAGAGTAGGAAGAAAACAAGAGTTTTCCACACTGTCCCTGTTGCTGTTGAAGTGTACATTGCTGTACGTTCTTAACAGACTTTAGGAGATGATTTGCACAGACTGACACCACTGAGATAAAATTTACACATAAATGAAGAACCATGCTATGTACTGGGTTGGAGGAAGGGGCAGGGGCAAAGAGGAAAATGCACAGAGATGGGTAAGAGAGGAGTTTCAGTCCTCAGATTCCATTCTCGACCAGGCAGGATAAAACAGATACATAACTGACTATAATGGACAGCAGAGTAAATTGACAGGGGAGGATTCAGATACATTCATTGAGTTGCTACCAAACCATTCATGTTATCTCCTTTAATTTGCACAATGGTCCTGTGAGGAAGAGATTACGATCAGACCTACTTTACTAGCAAGGAAAGGAAGGCTTAGGAAAGCCTGCTCACTAATCGGTGGCTGAGTCAAACTTCAAAATCAGGCCCCTTTCAAAAAAGAATGCATCTCAGGTGCCTCCAGGCTATGATACTGTACAGGTAAACCAGAAAGTAAACCTGGAATATAAAGAATGGTGAGATCCCTTTTGTTGAGGGAAGGAAGCCTTTTGAAGGAGAAGGTATTTGAGGCTTGGGCTTTGAATCATAAATATAATTTTGAAAAATGAAAATGACAGAGTATATGGGCAGAGGTAGTGAAGTACAGGGTTATCTGATAAAGGAAAGAGGTAAATAGCCCCATCTAACCTTCAATGGTAAATATTATTGAATATCATATAAGATCCTATTAAGATTTTCGTATTTCCTAGTGATGTTTTCTGTTAATTTTTGTTGTGATTCCCAGTTTTCCAGATACCCTCTAGTATTAGGCCCCTTGAGGGTAAGGATTATGATTTATAGTCATGTTCTTTTCCCTGTATCTTATATAGAGTGAGCTCACTGTGATTAATTTTACAATTCTCTCAAATTTTAAAGCTGAGGAGGACTGCAGAAATAGCCTGATCCAACTGTCTTATTTTACAAATAGAGGCAATATGATGAGAAAGGCTAAATGACTTGCTGAAAACTAGAAGAGTTTTCCAGCTTTCATGATGATGATGAGGCTAAAATGTAGGAGGAGCCAAATCATGAGTGAACTCCCATTCACAATTGCTTCAAAGAGAATAAAATACTTAGGAATCCAACTTACAAGGGATGTGAAGGACCTCTTCAAGGAGAACTATAAACCACTGCTCAATGAAATAAAAGGGGATACAAACAAATGGAAGAACATTCCATGCTATTGGGTATGAAGAATCAATATCGTTTAAATCGCCATACTGCCCAAGGTAATTTATAGATTCAGTGCCATCCCCATCAAGCTATTCTTTCTTCACAGAATTGGAAAAAACTACTTTCAATTCAAAAACTACTTTCTTCAATTCTTTCTTCACAGAATTGGAAAAAACTACTTTAAAGTTCATATGGAACCAAAAAAGAGCCCGCATCACCAAGTCAATCCTAAGCCAAAAGAACAAAGCTGGAGGCATCACACTACCTGACTTCAAACTATACTACAAGGCTACAGTAACCAAAACAGCATGGTACTGGTACCACAACAGAGACATAGATCAATGGAACAGAACAGAGCCCTCAGAAATAATGCCACATATCTACAACTATCTGATCTTTGACAAACCTGACAAAAACAAAGAATGGGATAAGGATTCCCTATTTAATAAATGGTGCTGGGAAAACTGGCTAGCCATATGTAGAAAGCTGAAACTAGATCCCTTCCTTACACCTTATACAAAAATTAATTCAAGATGGATTAAAGACTTACATGTTAAACCTAAAACCATAAAAACCCTAGAAGAAAACCTAGGCAATACCATTCAGGACATAGGCGTGGGCAAGGACTTCATGTCTAAAACACCAAAAGCAATGGCGGCAAAAGCCAAAATTGACAAATGGGATCTCATTAAACTAAAGAGCTTCTGCACAGCAAAAGAAACTACCATCAGAGTGAACAGGCAACCTACAGAATGGGAGAAAATTTTTGCAACCTACTCATCTGACAAAGGGCTAATATCCAGAATCTACAATGAACTCTAACAAATTTACAAGAAAAAAACAAACAACCCCATCAAAAAGTGGGCAAAGGACATGAACAGACACTTCTCAAAAGAAGACATTTATGCAGCCAAAAAACACATGAAAAAATGCTCATCATCACTGGCCATCAGAGAAATGCAAATCAAAACCACAATGAGATACCATTTCACACCAGTTAGAATGGCCATCATTAAAAAGTCAGGAAACAACAGGTGCTAGAGAGGATGTGGAGAAATAGGAACACTTTTACACTGTTGGTGGGACTGTAAACTAGTTTAACCATTGTGGAAGTCAGTGTGGCGATTCCTCAAGGATCTAGAACTAGAAATACCATTTGACCCAGCCATCCCATTACTAGGTATATACCTAAAGGACTATAAATCATGCTGCTATAAAGACACATGCACACGTATGTTTATTGCAACACTATTCACAATAGCAAAGACTTGGAACCAACCCAAATGTCCAACAATGATAGACTGGATTAAGAAGATGTGGCACATATACACCATGGAACACTTTACAGCCATAAAAAATGATGAGTTCATGTCCTTTGTAGGGACATGGATGAAACTGGAAAACATCATTCTCAGTAAACTATCGCAAGGACAAAAAACCAAACACCGCATGTTCTCACTCATAGGTGGGAATTGAACAATGAGAACTCATGGACACAGGAAGGGGAACATCATACTCTGGGGACTGTTGTGGGGTGGGGGGAGGGGGGAGGGACAGCATTAGGAGATATACCTAATGCTAAATGACGAGTTAATGGGTGCAGCACACCAACATGGCACATAGATACATATGTAACAAACCTACACATTGTGCACATGTACCCTAAAACCTAAAGTATAATAATAAAATAAAATAAAATAAAATAAAAAGGAGGAGGATTAGGAGGAGAAGAAGAAAATGCACTTGGTGTATCTCATCCTCTTTTCACAGGACAAGTACTATGAGATAGTTTTCCTGAGAATGGTCACAGATTTCACCCTGAATCATCCATCTGAATATTTCACAAAGTCTCTGTTATAATAAAGAAAGTGGTCTGTAGGGAGAAGAGTACAGCTTCTCACTGTGGAAGAACAGAAGCAAGTTAATTTCTTTATGGAATGAACAGATGGCTTAAGCTGCCTTGAAATATGAATTATATGTCATCATAACACTTATAGAAGGTGGACCTCAAAAGGTCTCAAGTGACCTCTCCAGGCCTCAAACATCGAATTATTTCTTCCTTGAAAACTTCTCATCCACTGTCCATTGTTGGGGTTCAGAAAATGATACCCCAGAATATGGCATTTTGACATGCTGAACTGAAGATGCCTCAAGGTCTCCCCCAACCACTTCTCCCAAAGAAGTTGAAGTTTCTTTACCTGCCTAAGATCCAGACCCATAAGGGAGAAAAATTCTTTTATTCTTCTTCTCCCTGTAAGACCAAGAATGTAACCACACCTAAACAGATCTTTTCACAAGATAATACAGTTAGTCTCTGATCCATTCATTCTCTCAAGTATTCCCCTCAACAGAATTGCTTTCCTACCCTGTCCTGTAACCTGTTTTGCCAAGAAGATTATTATGTGCTTCTGAATCCTCTTGGAGATGGAGTAATCACTCTGATTCTCTCCATTTGCATGTTAAATATATTTGGATGCTTTTTCTCCAATTAATCTGCCTTTTGTGAGTTGATGGTTCAGTGAACCTTCAGCGGCCCAAGGGGAAAGCTTTCTCTCCACCCCTACACCATCATGATGCTGCACTTTTCCAGTTCGCCTGTTTCTCTGACTCTTTCATCTGTCTCTTCCATTCCTTTTTTTTTTCTTTTGTGGTAGACTACATATAGATTTGAATTTCTTTGCTACAGATTACTAGCTGTGTAATCCTAAGAAAAATCATTAACCTCTTGGAGACTGAATTTTCATATCAGTAAAATGATAATGACAATCAGGGAAACTGAGAAGTGCCTAACATAGTGCAAAGCTTATTATATGCTGCTTTAAAGAAAAACTGTAGACAAATTAAATTTGATAGAGTATATGTGAACAAAGAAATATATATATACACAAACTATATATATGTACACATACCTATATAGGTACACACACACATATATGTATGTGTATATATAGTCATCCAGGAATTTCCTTTATTTATATATACATATATGTGTGTATATATATAAAAATATATATGTATATGTGTATATATATGTATATGTATATATATTGGGCAGCACTCAGAACCAGAGGAAGTTCGGAGAGCTCTGTGCTCTCCTCTGTAGCATGTGCAGTGAGCTTTTAAAGATGGAATATAGAAGAAAAGAAGAGAAAGCACTTGGCTGGCTACAACTAGACTTCGCCTAGACTTTGCCTTATTTGGGTATTATCTGGTGGAAAGTCCCTAGTTAGAGGTTAGTTTGAAGTTTATGAATTATTAAGTTTTGTTTTACTGTTTACATTGAATTGGGTTTTGGTTTGCTTATCTCGAAGTTCTGATTACAGAAACAACCTCTGGCTAATGGCTTCCTTTTCATTAGATTTAATAGCTGTCAGTAAATGTGACTTCCTAGATATATTGTGTACAGTTGACCTATCTAAAAGCAATTCCTTTTATTGCTTAGATCACCTAACCCTATATACACATAGCTAAAATTTTTTTTTCTTCTCCTTCTTTGTTTTTTTTTTTTTTTTTAGACAGTGGCTAGCTCTGTCACCAAGCTGGAGTGCAGTGGCTCACTGCAACCTCAACTTCCCAGGCCCAAGTGACCCTCTTGCCTTGGGCTCCAAGTAGTTAGGATCACAGGTGTGTGCCACTTTATACCCAATTAATTTTAAAAATTTTTTGTAGACATGGGGTCTTGCTATGTTTTCTTGGCTGGTCTTGAATGACCAGACTCAAGCAATCCTTCTGCCTCAGCCTCCCAAAGTGCTGGGATTACAGGCATGAGCCACCATGCCCAGCCAACTTACAAATTTCTTTCACAACTCCTTTCTCACATGAATGTCATATTAAGTTGTCAAACCAAGCAGGACAGATACATAATTCCCAAGTGATAAGTGATCATGACAAGGTTAAGAGGCTTTTGTAAGACGTCATCACAAATCAAACCAAAAGCAGTAATTGGAATCTGAGTCCCTTGCTTTCTGATCTTGGGTATTTTCTCCCATACTGTGCCAACTTTCTCTCAGATGCTTTCAGGAAACATTTCCCTCATTCAGGTACCTGAAAAACTTTACTCTAACGGATTTATGATTTTGATTTTGTTGCACAGCACACCCTGTGTGGAGTAGTTCAAGCCTACTGATTTCTTTTCTGACAAAACATTTGGAATTATATGGCTTTGAGTAACTAGCCTAGGTTGGTAGGCATTTAATATATTCTACACACATCATCCTGCTTCTTGCTTATGCTGTTGTTAGTCCTGATTTGCTATAGTGTCAAACTCCTTGATTTTACAAACTTGTCTCCTCATGTAGGGTATGTGGTGAGAATAACCCAAGTATGGTTACCACATTTCCCATTGAATGTATTTGTTCTCTTGGACTCACAACAGTTCTTTTCAGCTATGGTTGCATTTTTCAATATCAAAGTGCTGTCATCTGGTAATTTCCTTAGCCAAATTTTAGCTCCTAAAAAGCTAAGAAATAGTTGGGAATGGTGTTTGGGATGTGTTTCCATTCCTATTTTACTTCTCTTGCAAAAATATAACATGTAGTAGGGGAAATCCCTTCTTCTAGAAAGAGTAAATGAATCAGTGAACCTAGAGGATTCTGGCTCTAAGAGCTTAAATCAATCATCCTTTGGAGACTTAGCTATTTCTCTAAAGTGAAGATCCGAATAACTGTTCTAATAACCTTGGATGATTTGTGTCAGTTCCAGAGACAGAAAAGAATGAGAATGTTTTGTAAACACTACATTACTTCACAAAGTGTGGAGTATCTTCACAACTAGAAAAAAACCTGAAGCCAGTTTCCTGAATCAGATAGTTTAGATTTGAATTCTGACTGAATAGTTTACTAGGTGTACAATTTTGGGCAAGTTGACTAGCGTCTCTATGTTACCCCCCCACCAATATTTTTATTTGTTAAATAGATATTAGAAATACAGTAAGAGTAATTATAAGGTTGTTATAAGAATCAAATTAGATAATATAGAGAATGTACCTGCAGAGATGAAAGGCCTATAGTAAGTGCTCAATAAACACAAGCATCCAAGTCACATGGTCACTTTTATAAGGAGCAACTTTGTGCCTAGAGTAGAAAAAATTAACATAAAAATCTTCGATTGTTAAGTGTTTCAAGATTTATATAAACTTCTCCCAGATAAGATGATGTCTGCTGAAGTCTAGGGAACACTTGCATGTAGGTTTTGTAACACTTTCCATCTAGACCCACAGCATCCACCGGTGAAAATACTGAGGTGGAAGCAAATAGAAAATAGCCATAGGGAACATGAAGAAGCTCCCCTGTAACAACTGCTTAGACATTTGCTTGGGAACAGTTCTGTACTCAACAATACTTCTTGTCATCGTATCTTTAGTACCATGGTGCAATTAGAAATCCTAAAGCTTACACAGAAAAAGCTTAGACTGACCTATTTAACAGGTTGGCATACTTTCAATTAAACATAGTAGAAGATTCTACAATTTACATTTTTCTAAAATTGGTAGGTAAAAAGTAAAATTATTTGTACTTGAAAGTAAAATATTTAAGAATCTATGAAGGTTAGAAATAAAATGGACCTTACTTATCATTTCAAGACTAGGTAGCCATTTGCCTAAATACCAAATCAAGTTAGAGCAAGAGCCTAGCTCTTCTTGAATGCATGCCAAGTGATAATTGCAGCATGTCATTTGTTGCTAGACATGCTTATCTGCTATTAGTAAATTTTAATTTTGGTTTTAATTGTGAATATCAAGATTTAACCTATCTGAACTTTATGTTTGAATTTCTTCACTTGTGAAATGGGAACATTGTTTCTCTGTTACTTAAGGATGTCTCCCACCTTAGTATCTGATCTGTGAAAAAGGAATTAAAGTTTATGTTTTCCATCAATGAACATGTTTTTTCATTAATTCTCAGCTATAAAACTGACATTCAGAAAAATGTATACACCATCTTTATAGCTGAACCAAACATTTTCTACTGTCCTTAATTGATGCCATGTTTTAGTTTGTTGTTCATAATATACGTACACACAGAGAGCTTAATATCATGCCATGAGTGGATCTCAGAACTTCTTTGAAAGACAAACTCTATTTACTTCTATCCCTTTATTCTCTCCTCTTGGTCTCATGAGACATACTGGACCATTTTCAAGGTCCCAGGAAACCTTCTTCACTCTCATTGCTAGATAATGACTCATTGCTAGATAATGACTCAACTTAGAATAATTTTTCAAAAGACCTTTCTTTACCTCCTTTTCACCCTCAGCATCATGGACTTGATCTAACATAGCATTTATCATGGTGAACTGTTATTAACAGGTATACCTCATTTTATTGTACTTCTCAGATAGTGTTTTTTATTTTACAAATCAAAGATTTGGGGCAACCCTATGTCTAACAAGGCTATTGTCATCATTTTTCCAACAACGTGCTCACTTTGTGTCTGTGTCACATTTTAATAGTTCTCACAATATTTCAAAGTTTTTCATCATTATATCTGGTACAGTGATCTATGATCAGTGATCTTTGATGTTACTATTCTAATTATTTTGAGGCATCACTAACTGCTCCCACATAAGACAATGAACTTAATCAGTAAGTACTGGATGTTTTATGACTGCTCCACTGAAAAGCTGTTTCTCTATCTCTCTCCCTCTCTTTGGGCTTCCCTATTCCCTGAGATACAAAAATATTGAAAGTACACCTCTAAATGTTCAAGTGAAGGGAAGAAACACGTATCTCTCATTTTATTTTGTTTAATTTTTAATTTTAATTTTGGTCTTTACATAGTAGGTATTTGTATTTATGGGGTACATAAGATATTTTAAAATAAGAATGCAATGTGTAATAATTATATCATGGAAAATGAGGTATACATTTCCTCAAGCATTTATCCTTTTTTTTTTTGAGACGGAGTCTTGCTCTTTCGCCCAGGCTGAAGTGCAGTGGCGCAATCTCGGCTCACTGCAAGCTCCGCCTCCCGGGTTCATGCCATTCTCCTGCCTCAGCCTCTCCGAGTAGCTGGGACTACAGGCGCCCGCCACCACGCCCGGCTAATTTTTTGTATTTTTTAGTAGAGACGGGGTTTCACCGTGGTCTCAATCTCCTGACCTCGTGATCCACCCGCCTCAGCCTCCCAAAGTGCTGGGATTACAAGCGTGAGCCACCGCGCCCGGCCCTGCATTTATCCTTTGTGTTACAAACCATTCAATTACACTCTTAGATATTTTTAAATGTACAATTAAATTATTATTGATTATACCCGCCCTGTGTGCAATCAAATACTAGCCTTGTTCATTCTTTCTATCTTTTCTGTACCCATTAACCATGTCCACCTCCCCATGATACCCCCAACTGCCCTTCCCATCCCTTGGTAATCATCCTTCTACTCTCTGTCTCCATGAGTTCAATTGTCTTGATTTTTAGATTCCACAAATAAGTGAAAACATGTAATGTTTGTCTACCTGTGCCTGGCTTATTTCACTTAGAATAACGACCTCCAGTTTCATCCATGTATTATTCATTACCGCTGAATAGTACTCCATTGTGTATAAGCACTACATGTTCTTTATCCATTTATTTGTTAATGGATACGTAGTTTGCTTCTAACTTTTGACTACTGAAACACTGCTACAACATACATGAGAGTGCAGATATCTCTTTGATGTACTGACTTTCTTTCTTTTGGCTGTATACCTAGCAGTGGGATTGCTGGATCTTAAAGTAGCTCTATTTTTAGATTTTTGAGGAGGCTCCAAAATCCACTACATTCTCTGTAGTGGTTGTGTTAGTTTAAATTCCTACCAAGAGTGTAGGAGGGTTTCCTTTTCTCCACATCCTTACCAGCATTTATTACCTGTTCTTTGTATACAAGCCATTTTAACTGGGGTGAGATGATATCTTGTAGTGTTGATTTGTATTTCTCTGATGAACAATGATGTTGAGTACCTTTTCATGTGACTGTTTGTCATTTGTATGTCTTTTTTTTGAGAAATGTGTATTCAAATCGTTTGCCCTTTTTTTTTTTTTTTTTTTGAGACGGAGTCTTGCTCTGTCGCCCAGGCTGGAGTGCAGTGGCACAATCTCGGCTCACTGCAAGCTCCGCCTCCCGGGTTCACGCCATTCTCCTGCCTCAGCCTCTCCAGGTAGCTGGGACTACAGGCGCCCGCCACCACACCCGGCTAATCTTTTTTTGTATTTTTAGTAGAGACGGGGTTTCACCATGGTCTCGATCTCCTGACCTCGTGATCTGCCCGCCTCGGCCTCCCAAAGTGCTGGGATTACAAGCGTGAGCCACCGCGCCCAGTGATTTGCCCATTTTTTTGTATTAAATTATTAGATTTTTTCCTATAGAGTTGGTTGAGCTCCTTATATATTCTGGTTATCAATTCTTTGTCTGATGGGTGGTTTGCAAATGTTTTATCCAATTTTGTGGACTGTCACTTCACTTTGTTGATTGTTTCATTTGCTATGCAGTAGGTTTTCAACTTGACATGATCCCATTTGTCCAGTTTTTGCTTTGGTGGCCTGTGCTTGTGGTGTATTACTCGAGAAATTTTTGTCTGGACCATGTCCTGGATAATTTCCACAATGTTTTCTTGTAGTAGTTTCACAGTTTGAGATCTTATATTTAAGTATTTAATCCACTTTGATTTGATTTTTGTATGGCAAGAGATAGAGGCCTAGTTTCTTTCTTCTGCATATGGATATCCACTTTTCTTAACACCATTTATTGAAGAGACTCTTCAGTATGTTCTTTTCACCTTTGTTGAAAATGAATCTCCTGTGACATGTGGGTTTTTTCTGGGTTCTCTGTTACATTTCATTGGTCTATGGATCTGTATTTGTAACAGTACCAAGCTGTTTAGGTTACTATTGCTCTATAGTATAATTTGAAGTCAGGTAATGTGATTCCTTCAGTTTTGTTCTTTTTGTCTAGGATATCTTTGGCTATTCTGGGATTTTTTTTTTCTGTTTCTGTGGAGAATGTCATTGGTATTTTGATAAAAATGGCATTGAATATGTAGATTGCTTTGGGTAGTATGTATATTTTAACAATGTTGATTCTTCCAATCCATGAACATGAAATATCTTTGCATTCTTTGGTGTCCTCTTTGATTTTGTTTATGAGTGTCTTATAGTTTTTATTGTAGCGATCTTTCGTTTGTTTGGTTAGTTTCTAGATATTTAATTTTATTTGTGGCTATTGTAAATGGGATTACCTTTAAAATTTTTTTTCAGATTGCTCACTGTCAGCATGTAGAAATGTTACTGATTATTGTATGTTGACTTTGTATTCTGCAACTTTACTGGATTTGCTTATCAATTCTAATAGATTTTTGTGGAGTTTTTAGGTTTTTCCAAATATAACATCATGTCATCTGCAAACAAGCATAATTTGACTTCTTTCCCAAATTGGATGCCTTTTATTTCTTTTTCTTGTCTGATTGCTCTAGCTAGGATCTCCAGTAATATGTTGAATAACAGTTATGAAAGTGAGCATCCTGTCATATTTCAGGTCTTAGAGGAAATGTTTTCAGTTTTTTCCTGTTCAGTATGATACTAGCTGTGATCTGTCATATATGGCTTTTATTATGTTGAAGTATGTTCGTTTTATCCCGTTTTTTGAGTTTTTTTTTTAATCATGAAGGGATGTTGAATTTTATAAAACATTTCAGCATCAATTGAAATGATCATTTTTTTTCTTTTTGTTGATATGAAGTATCACATTGATTGATTTGCATATGTTGAACCACACTTGCATCCCAGGGATAAATCCCACTTGGTCATAATGAATAATCTTTTTATTTCATTATTGAATTCAGATTGTTAGTACTTTATTAAGAATTTTTCAATTGATATTCATCAAATATATTAGCCTATAGTTTTCTTTTTTTGATGTGTCTTTATGTGGTTTTGGTACCAGGGTAATACTGGCCTTCGAGAATGAGTTTGGACTATTTATTTCTTCTATATTTTTTGGAATAGTTTAAGTAGGATTAATATTTTTTGTTCTTTAAATGTTTGGTAGAATTCAGCAGAGAAGTCATCAGGTCCCAGACTTTTCTTTACTGGGAGACTTGTTATTATGGCTTAGATCTCATTACTTGTTATCGGTCTGCGAGGGTTTTGAATTTCTTCATGGTTCAGTCTTGGTAGGTTGTATGTGTTTGGGAATTTGTCCATTTCTTCTAGACTTTTCTATTTATTTACATGTAGTTGCTCACAGTAGCCACTAAACAGTCTTTGAATTTCTGCAATATCACTTATCATGTCTCCTTTTTCATCTCTGATTGTATTTATTTTGATCTTTTTTTTCTTCATTTTCTGGCTAAAGGTTTGTTAATTTTTGTTAACTTCAAAAGAACAACTTTTCATATCATTGATCTTTCCTATAACTTTCTTCATTTTGATCGTATTTATTTGTACTCTGATCTTTATTATTTCTTTTCTTCTACTTATTTTGGGTTTGATTTGCTTTGTATTTATAGTTCCTTAACTTGCACCATTAGGTTTCTATCTGAAGTTTTTCTTCTTTTTTGATGTAAACCTTTATAGCTATAAACTTTCCTCTTAGTACTGCTTTTGTTGTATCCCATAGGTCTTGGTATGTTGTGCTTCCATTGTCATTTGTTTCAAGAAATTTTTCAGTTTCCTTCTTAATTTCTTCACTGATCCACTGGTCATTCAGGAGCATATTGTTTAATTTCCATGTATTTATATAGTTTTCCAAAATTCTTCTTGTTATTGATTTATAGTTTTATTCCATTATAATCAGAGAAGGAGCTTAATGTTATTTCCACTTAAAAAATGTTTTGAGACTTGTTTTGTGACTTAATATATAGTCTATTCTCATATATAGCTGTTAGATGTTCTGTAAATATCTTTTAGGTCAATTTGTTATATAGTGTAGATTAAGTCCACTATTCTCTTTGCTGGTTTTCTGTCTGAAAGATCTTTGCATTGTTGAAAGTTGGGTGTTGAGGTCTCCAGATATCATTGTATTGAGGCCTATTTCTCTCTTTAGCTCTAATAATATTTTCTTTATATATCTTGGTCCTCTAATGTTATGTACCTATAAATTTTAAATGATTATATCCTCTTACTGCATTGACCTCTTTATTATTATATAGTGACTTTCTTTGTCTCTTCTTATAGTTTTTGTCTTGAAATCTATTTTGTCTGATATAAAAGTATACTACTCCTGTTCTTTTCAGTTTTATTGGCATGGAATAAGTTTTTCCATCTCTTTATTTTCCATCTGTATGTGAAGTATGTTCTTTGTAGGTAACAGATCACTTGGGTTTTCTTTTTTTTTTTTTTTTTTTGTCCATTCAGCCACTCTGCATCTTTTGAATGCAGAGTGCAGCCCATTTACACCCAATGATGTTATTGATTAGTTAGGACTTACTCTTTCCATTTTGTTATCTGTTTTCTTGTTGTTTTGTGGTCTTGCCTTTCTTCCTTCCCATCTTCCTTTTGTGAAGGTGATTTTGCCTGGTGATATAATTAAATTTCTTGCTTTTTTTGTGTTTGTATCTGTTACATGGTTTTTGCTTTGAGGTTACAAATAGTAACCTTTGCTTTGAAGCTTGCAAATAGAATATTATAACCCATTATTTGCAGCTAATAACAACACTGTTTGCAATACAAACACACGAATAAGCAAAAAGAAAACAAATAAAGACTCTATGCCCTAATTTTATCCCTCCACTTTTTAACTTTTTGTTTTTTTTTTCTATTTATATCTCATTGTACTGTGTATTTCTGGAAAAGTTGTACTTATTACATTTGATTGGTTCATTAAGCCTTTCTATTTAAGACAAGAGTAGTTTACACATCAGAGTTACAGTGTTATAATATTCTGTGTTCTTTTGTGAACTTACTATTACCAGTGAGTTTAACACCTTCAGGTGATTTCTTATTGTTCTTTACTGTGCTTTTCCTTCTGATTGAAGCACTCCCTTTAGTATTTCTTCTGAGACACGTCTGATATTGATGAAACCCCACAGCCTTTGTTTTTCTGGGAAAGTCTTCATTTCTCTTTCATGTCTGAAGGATATTTTCACTGGATATGCTATTCCAAGATAAGAATTTTTATTTCTTCAGCACTTTAAATATGTCATGCAACTCTGTTCTGGCCTGTAAGGTTTCCAGTGAGGAATCTGCTGCCAGACATATTGAAGCTTTGCTCTATATTATTTGTTTCCTTCCTCTTGATGCTTTTAGGATCCTTTCTTTATCATTGACCTTTGGGAGTTTGATTGCTAAATGCCTTGAGGTAGTCTTATTTGGGTTAAGTCTTCTTGGTATTCTATAACCTTCTTGTACTTGGATATTGGTATCTTTCTCTATGTTTGGGAAGTTCTCTGTTATTATCTCTTTGAATAAACTTTCTATATCTATCTCCTTCTCTACCTCTTCTTTATGTTCAAAACCTCTTAGATTTGCCTTTTTTGAAGCTATTTTCTAGATCTTGTAGGTGTCCTTCATTGTTTTTTATTCTTTTTCTTTTGTCTTCTTAGACTGTGTATTTTCAAGTAGCCTGTCTTCAAGTTCACTAATTCTTTCTTCTGCTTGATTAAATCTGCTATTAAAAGTCTCTGATGCATTCTTCAATATTCCAGTTGCATTTTCAGCTCCAGCATTTCTGCTTGATCTTTTAAATTATTTTAATATCTTTGTTAAATTGGTCTCATATAATTCTGAATTCCTTATCTGTGTTATCTTACATTTTTTTGCTTTCCTCAAAATCATTACTTTGAATTTTCTGTCTGAAAGGTCACATATCTCTGGTTCCCCTGGATTGGTCTTTGGGGTCTTATTTAGTGCTTTTGGTGAGGTCATGTTTTCTGGGTGGTCTTGATACTTGTAGATGTCCTTTAGTGTCTGGACCTTGAAGAGTTAGGTATTTATTGTAGTCTTCTCAATCTGGGCTTGTTTGTACTCATCCTTCTGGGAAAGGCTTTCTAGATACTCAAAAGGACTTGGGTGTTGTGATCTAAGCTGCATCTGTTTTAGGGGAAACCCCAAGCTCACTACACTGTGGTTCTTGCAAACTTCTACAGGTACTGCCTTGACGATCTTGGGCAAGATCTGGAAGACTTTTCTGGATTACCAGGCAGAGATTCTTGTTCTCTTCCCTTGTTTTCTGCCAAACAAAGCCCCTCTCTCTGTTCTGAGCCACCTGGAGCAGAGGGTGGGGTGACACAAGCACCCCCATGGCCACAACCACTAGGACTGTACTGGGTGAGATGTAAAGCGAGCATAACCCTGGGTCTTGCCCAGTACTTACTGTAACCACTGCTTGTCTATGACCTATGTTTACTTCAGGACTTGGGACTCTATAATCAGTAGGTGGCAAAGCCATCCAGGCCTGTGTCCTTCCCTTCAGGATGGTAAGGTCTGCTAGGCTCTGGGCAGGTCCAGAGGTGGCAGCTGTGAGCCATAAACTATAGTCAAAAACCTTAGAAGTCCACCTAATATTCTATTGTACTGAATTTGAGCTGGCATTCAAACCAAAAGATGCCATCCTTCTCACTCTTCCTTCCCCTTTCCAAAGGCAGAGGAGCTTCACTCCATGGCCACCACTTCCACAGGCCACAGGAGGTAATGCCAGACTACTACCGATGTTCTTTTAAGTCCCAAGGGCTCTCCAGTCAGCTTGTGAATGCTGCCTGACCTAGCACTCACCCTTCAGGGCAATGGGCTCCCCTCTGGTCTAGGGCAGGCCCAGAAATGTCCAAAAGCCAAGTCCTAGAATCAGGGACCCTAAGAGCCCACTTGGTGCTCTTATGCCCCTATAGCCAAGCTGGTACCTAAGGTACAAGACAAAGTCTCCTTAAATTTTTCCTACACCTTTCTCAAGCGGAAAGAGTTTCACTCCATAGCCACTGTATCTAGGAATCTGCTGAGTCTCATCTGAAGCAAGCAAGTTTCAGAGTCTCATCCAATGCCCTTGGCATAGTGCCTGGGTATCACTGCTGGTTATTCAAGGCCCAAGGACTTCCCAGTTAGCAGGTGATGAATTCTAACAGTACTGAGTCCTTGCCTTCCAAGCACCAGGTTCCTTAATCCCCTTTACTTTTCCCTCCACTTTTCTCAATGGGAAGGAATCTCACCCCATAGCCACCACATCTGAGAATGTGCTCAGTCTCACCTGAAGACAGCAAGTCTCAGAATCTCACTCAAAGCCCTTGATGTAGTATTGGGTATTCCTGCTGGCTATTTGTACCAAGGGCTTTTCAATTAGCGGGTAATTAACCCTGCCAGTATTGTGTCCTTCCTTTTGAGTCAGCAGGTTCCCTTGTGGCCCAGCATGTTTCTAGAAATGTAGTCTGTGAATTAGGGCCTAGAAACGGGGCCTCATGACTCTGACCACTGCTTCATCCTGCTGTGGCTGAGCTGGTATCCAAGGTGCAAGACAAAGTCCTTCCCACTCTTCCTTCTTCTTTCCTCAGGCAGAGAGAAGGGGACTTTTTTGGAGCCATGAGCTGTGTAGCGTGGAGTTAGGGGAGGGGTGATGCCAGCACTCCCTTAGCAGCCTTGGCTGATGCTTCAGTAGGTCTCATGGCCCCCTCATCCACTGGCTCTGGGCCCAGTTCAGCACTTGGGACTTGCCACAGAACTGCAGCTCCTGTGGCCTAGACTGCCTTTCAGGTTTATGCAGAACCACAGAACACTCTAGACTTCAGGGGCAAGGCTTGCAAGAACTTAAGTTCTGACCACTGGCATGGTTGATTCCCCTAGCTAGGGCTGGTTTAAATGAGCCCGTGGGTGAGTGTCAGCTTAGTTTGGTCCTGTTTTGTTTTTTGTTATAATAGGGCAGCACTAAGTACAATGCCACAGATTTGCTTTGCTTCCCCTCTCCCCAGTGCACAGAAACACTCTCCACACCATGCTACCACTGCTGGGGGATGGAGGAGAGGTGCCATTGGCAATTCAGAACTGTTTTTATTACCTCTTCAGTGTCTCTTTCAGCAATATGAGGTTAAAATCAGGTATTGTGAGTGCTCACTCAATTTTTGGTTCTTATGGAGGTGGTTTTGTGTGTGTAGATAATTGTTAAATTGGTGTCCTTGTAGTGGCAGGGGGATGATTGGTGGAACCTTCTATTCTACCATCTTGCTCCATTCCCACACATCTCACACTTCAAACAAAAAGTTAGAAATAACTAAACGTAGTGAAGATGGCATGTTAAAAGCTCAGATAGGCCAAAAGCTAAGTGTCATGTGTCAATCAGCAAAATTGTGAATGCAAAGTAAAAGTTTTTTTTTTAATTAAAAGTGCTACTTGAATGAACAACAAATAAAAGAAAGCCAAACAGTGTTATTGCTGACATGGAAAAAGTTTTATTGGTCTTAATGAATCAAACCACTCACAACATTCCCTTAAGCCAAAGCCTAACCCAGAACAAGGGTCTAAGTCTCTTCAACTCCATGAAGGTTGAGAGAAGTAGGATTAAGAAAATGTGGCACATATACACCATGGAATACTATGCAGCCATAAAAAATGATGAGTTCATGTCCTTTGTAGGGACGTGGATGAAACTGGAAAACATCATTCTCAGTAAACTATCGCAAGGACAAAAAACCAAACACCACATGTTCTCACTCATAGGTGGGAATTGAACAATGAGAACTCATGGACACAGGAAGGGAAACATCACACTCCGGGGACTGTTGTGGGGTGGGGGGAGGGGGGAGGGACAGCATTAGGAGATATACCTAATGCTAAATGACGAGTTAATGGGTGCAGCAAAACAACATGGCACATGGATACATATGTTACAAACCTGCACATTGTGCACATGTACCCTAAAACCTGTAGTATAATTAAAAAAAAAAAAAAAAGAAAGCTGCAGAAGAGGTTGAAACTATCAGACCTTGGTTCAAGAGGTTTAAACAAAGAAACCACTTGCATAAAAGAAAAATGCAAGGTTATACAGCAAGAGCTGATTTAGAAGCTGCAGCAAGTTATCCAGAAAATCTAGCTAGGAAAATTGATGAAGGTGGCTACACTAAACAACAGATTTCCAATATAGACAAAACAGCCTTACATTATGAGATAATACCATCTAGGACTTTTACAGCTAGAGAGAAGTCAATTGCCTGGTTCCAAGCTTCAAAGAATAGGTTTACTCCCTCGTTAGGGGTTAATGCTCCTGTTAACTTTAAGCTGAATTCAGTGTTTACTTACCATTCTGAAAATCCTAGGGTCCTTAAGAATTTTGCTAAATCTACTCTACCTGTGCTCTATAAATGGAAGAACAAAGTCTTGGTGACAACACATCTGTTTACATCATGATTTACTAAATATTTTAAGCCTTCTATTGAGACCTGCTTCTCAGAAGATTCCATTCAAAATATTACTTCTCATTGACAATGCAGCTAGTCACCCAAGGGCTCTGATGGAGATGTACATGAAGATCAACGTTATTTTCATGTCTGCTAACACAATATCCATTCTGCACCCCATGGATCAAGGAGTAATCTCAATTTGTAAGTCTTCTTATTTAAGAAATACATTTTGTTAGGCTATAGCTGCCATAGTGATTCACTAGAGCTACCATAGTGATCAGGGCAAAGAAAAGTGAAAACCTTCTGGAAATAATTTATCATTTTAGATGCCATTAAAAACATTCATGATTCACGGTAGGAGATCAAAATACTAACAGGAACAAGAGTTTGGAAGAACCTGAGTTCAATCCTTGTTGACTGAAAGTTTTTGAGAGGTTCAAGACTTCAGTAGAGAAAGTAACTTTAGATGTTGTGAAAACAGGAAGAAAACTAGATTTAGAAGTGAAGTCTGAAGATGTGACTGAATTGCTTCAATCTCATGATAAAACTGGTGTAGATGAGTAGTTTCTTCTTATGCATAAGCAGGAAAATGGTTTCTTGAGATATAATCTACTTTTGGTGAAGAGCCTGTGAATACTGTTGAAATGACGACAAAAGGCTTAGAATATTACATAAACTTAGTTGACAGTGGCAGGGTTTGAGATAATTCATTCCAATTTTGATTGAAGTTCTACTCTGGGTAAAATGCTATCAAACTTCATCACATGCTACAGAGAAAACTTTTCTGAAAGGCAGAGTCAATCGATGTGGTGACCTTCATTGTTATCTTAAGAAATTGTCACAGTCATCTCAACCTTTAGAAGCCACCAGCCTGATGAGCCAGCAGCCATCAATACTGAGACAAGAACCTTCACCAGAAAAAAGATGATGACTTGCTTAGGGTTCAGATGTCCATTAGCATTTTTAAGAATAAAACATTTTAAAATTAAAATATGTACATTTCTAGACACAATGCTATTGAATACTAAGTAAACTATAATATAATATAAACATAACTCTTACATGTGCTGTAAAACAAAAAAAATTGTGTGACTCACTTTATTGTAATATTTGCTTTACTATGGTGGTCTGAAACTGAACCTGTAATATCTCTGAGGTATGACTTCATTTACTTATCTTTCTGCCAGATTGGAGCATGAACTCCCTGAGAGCAAACACTGTTTGAGCCAACACTGTACCACTAAAGCCTAGCACAGTGTCTGAAACACATTAGGGTCTCAATAAACATGTCAGGCCAGGTGAGGTGGCTCATGCCTGTAATGCCAGCACTTTAGGAGGTTGAGGTGGGTAGATCACGAGGTCAGGAGTTCAAGATCAGCTTGGCCAAGATGGTGAAACCCTGTTTCTACTAAAAATACAAAAAAAAATTAGCCAGGTGTGGTGGTGGGTGCCTGTAATCCCAGCTACTCGGGAGGCTGAGGCTGAGGCAGAGAATTGCTTAAACCCGGGAGGCACAGGATGCAGTGAGCTGAGATCTCACCACTGCACTCCAGCCTGGGCAACAGAGTGAAACTCCATCTCAAAAACAAAACAAAACAAAACAAAAATATGTTAAATAAAAATGTGGATGAATATGAGCACATCAGGAATTGAGAATAGTTAGTTGTCCCCCATTGGAATTTTAGGTCAGGTCCCATTCAATAATTTTCTAGAAAACAAATGATTACTGTCTCTATTCTTACTGTTCCCCTATTTATTGACACATCCTTTATCCATCAATAGGAATATGAGCTGAACTTGTGATGGGATGCAATGGTAGAAGTAATCTTAATGGCTCAGGTTGTAGAATAGAGAGGTAGATTAATCCAAGCAAGCAATATATATCCATATCTGAAGATATTGAGGGTAGGACTTGTATATATTTTGCAGTATAAATGGTTCTGACCTGCATGAGCATGTAGCTGTTTTCCTGGATGGGGAAGTTGGAGGGAGTGAGGGATGCTCTCTTGGAGCTATGCACTCCCACACAGAATTGACAGAGTAAACAAACACATTATCTGGTTCAACGGGTCTGGGGTTAGGCAGCTCAATTACTATAATGTTATGACTCCACAGCCTTCATTTTTTTTCAATGGTATGATACAAGTGGAAGTTACTAGAGAGCAGATTACCTTTGATTACTACCCAGGAAGTTTGTAAGATGGGGCAGTTTCGTGAAATGGTGTGATTTCATGAAAGATTTGGGGATGCTACTTGACTTTTCTTGCTTTTAAAATAGAATCCTACTTGGTCTCCTGAAATTTTTTTCTATAGATTATGAATTTTTGGACTACAAAACCAAGCTACACTTAACCACATCACATAAGAACTTCAAGTATGTCAATTCTATCTTTCTGACAGGAAGAGATATTTAAGCTTCCATAAGAAGTGATTGTAAAGGTTATTAAATTCTGTAGGTTGAAGTGCATTACCCTATAGGAACCTTTAAAATAAGGGCATATCATTTCAATTAACTTTTTTAAAAAATATACTTATTCCATATATGTCTTCTATGAAGCCAGCAAACAACAAATTCTTTAATAATCAAGCTTCAGAAATGGGAGTTGAAATATTTTTACTTATGAGAAATATCTCAGTGAGCTAATGATCAAGGTGGAATTGGAACAAAGGCTTCTGCTTGCCTATTTCTCATCTGCTAGACCATGATACAGTTATCACCACTATAACTGATGATGATAGCTGGTTAGTCTAATAGCATGAACATTTAAAATGTCTCGCTATATTTAAATCCTCACAATGTCATTTTTCTTTCTAATATGTCCTAGCAGAAAGTTTTCTTAAAGAGTCAGGTAGGCTTCTATTTAAAAAGTTGCACGTAGTAGATAAAGTGACAGGGAGGAAACCTAGAGTTAAATTTGGGCTTATTTGTGAGTATAGGGCTCCCTACAGCCAAGTGTGAATTAAAACTCTATCCAAACCCCTGCATTTTGGAACCCCATCTATGCTTGACTCATTCCACAACACTGCTATTGAGATCACTCTCCATTAAGAGCAGTTGGGAATCAGCTATTAAACCTTGTTCAGAAGTTACAAGCCAATCTGGAAAACCAGGAAAGGGAGCATACAAGCTGCATCACAGAGAAAATCCCACCAGAGCTCAGAGTTTCTGCTTTAATTGGAGCCATAATTATGGGAGTCATAATTATGTGGGGAAAAACAAATCAAAACAAACTTAACTTTTGGATTTTTTCACTTTGACCCATTGGCTAGCTTACCTAGAAATGAACTCTTGAATTTAAGTGATTTTTTTTTTTTTTTTTAAGGCTGGAGAGACTTTATTATAAGGTTCCTGGGGTATATGATGCCATCACTTGGTCACAGAAATTATGCTTTATTAACAAAGAAAGCTAAAATCTCAAAGTTGGTGTGGTAGGAAAGGAGAAAGAGGCTTTGAAGTGCATGCTTTGATAAATGTAGAAATGCCCTCTTCTAGAACTTCTTTTCTTTATATTTAGTCCATTGGTTCAAGAGGTTTAGTTTACCATCTCTAAAGCTTATATATTTACACAATTTCCCTCCACAGTGTAATTTGTTCCAGAATGTGTTGCCTACCTCTTATTCAAAATCTTTTTACTCAGTATTATGATCCACTGTCATCCCCCTGCTACGCTGCACTTCATATCTTATCTTGCTATTTTCCCCAAATGAGCAAATTGCCTCTGTCTCTTCCGATGTCATTTTATAGTGTCCTACGTACAGTTTTACTATTTTTCTTATGTTGGAAATAATCATTCTATCGACTTATCGACTTTTTTATGCCTTTGCAAACTGTTCAGGAGACCTAACTTGTGACCTCTATAAGCCAATGGATGAGATGAAGAATCTTAGTGTGTCTGAACTGCAGGGTACTTAGAATTCCCAAATCCTTTTTCTTTTATGGATGAGGTAACAGGATCCTAGAGGAGGCCATTGACTTGCTGAATGAGAACAAATGCATTAATTGCAAAGCAAATGCTTGTACTCAGTTTTCCAACTCCTGTATCTTTCTGAGTTTGATTCTGGAACCGCACAATAAATAAACATTCTATTAAAACTCATTTTCCTTAATTCTGTATTGTCATGATAGATTAAAAACAAGAGGCATTGCTTCTTCCTTTTTATCAACAATAAGCAATATGTGATGATAAGGCGATACAATTTTGTTTTTGTTTTTGTTTTGTTTTGTTTTTTTTGAGACGGAGTCTTGCTGTGTCACCCAGGCTGGAGTGCAGTGGTGCGATCTCGGCTCACTGCAAGCTCCGCCTCCCGGGTTCAGGCCATTCTCCTGCCTCAGCCTCCCGAGTAGCTGGGACTACAGGCGCCTGCCAACACGCCCGGCTAATTTTTTGTATTTTTAGTAGAGACGGGGTTTCACCGTGTTAGCCAGGATGGTCTCGATGAATTTTTTAATGAACAAACTTATCAGACTTCATACATGATATAAGCCACAAGTTTCTAGGTAGATCTTTTAGAAGTCTGTACAATTATTCAAGTGGTGTGGATTTTGCTTAGAATACTGTTTAACATGCAGATGACTCAAGGACTGTGAATATTTTGAACAGAAAAGAGAACTGTTTCTAATACCTCTGAGGTTCTGCTACTAACAGATAGGTTATATTAGGATGAGGAGAGGTTTTCCATCTTCTCATGTGAAAAATACAGTTGGACCAGGAAGGGATAAAGGAAAAACTCTTTTTCTTCTTCTGCTCCTTATCATTAGTGACTTTCTGTAAGGCAAACATAGTTATGTTAGTAAAAGAGCTAGTGAGGTCACTTGCATGGGCCTTCAATATAATTATAAATATAGTGAGAAATGTAACTGAATACGTATGAGATGTTTCTGAAATGTATATGTAATATTTTATATAAAGAATGAGTTAAGGCTGTGCGTGGTGGCTCATGCCTGTAATCCCAGCACTTTGGGAGGCCAAGATGGGCGGATCACCTAAGGTTGGGAGTTCGAGACCAGCCTGACCAACATGGAGAAACCCCGTCACTACTACAAATACAAAATTAGCCAGGTGTGGTGGTGCGTGCCTGTAACCCCAGCGACTCGGGAGGCTGAGGCAGGATAATCACTTGAACTCAGGAGGTGGAATTTGCGGTGAGCCATGATCGTACCATTGCACTCCAGCCTGGGCAACAAGAGTAAAACTCTGCCAAAAAAAAATAATTTAAATAAGAACAAGAGTGAAGATATATATTTTTTCAAGGCCAAACTTCAAAGTGGAAAATTACTATGTATTCTTTAGTCTGAATCAAATCTGACAGCCTAAAATGCTATACTTTTAGGAGCTGCTCTTTTGGAACAGATATGAAGATAGAAGCCTAAGAATTCAAGCCTGGATTTCCTGGAATTGAAACTTCCATGTAAAGAGCTGTCATTGAGTGACCACTTTGTTTAATTTCAAATCTTATGACCTGGGAAAATGATAGAGAATAAATCTCTGAGGTGAAGGTGTTTGCTCTATAGGAAAAAAAATTTAAAAATTTAAAAATATATGTGCGTGTATATATGTATATACACATATATATCTTTCCAAATTGTTTCTACCATTAGTGGACTCCAATGAATATAACTTAATAATCTTTTGGTTGATTAACACACATACAATTTCAAATTTATGTATTTTATAAAATCTTCCTTTTGCATAATGGATAACAAAGATCATTCATCTGTTTAGTAGTGAGGAAGAAACCATATGTTAATTTTTCAGTTGGAGTTAGCATCAGAACATTGAGTAACAGAGAACAAGCTATTCTTGGATTTGAGGACTATCAGCTAGTTGAGAAATAATTTAGGTTAAGCTCTTTATTTTGTAAATGAAGATACTGACACCTGGAAAGATGATATGATTTTCCCAAGGTCACAGAGTTGGCTAGTTACACAGCTGGGATGAGTCTGAGTGTTTCAATGTTTTGTAGCAAAATCAGGTATATGTGTCTAGGTGTATGTATAGAGAAACATAGGGTATGAGTGTGTATGTGTGCATATATATGTAATGATTTATCATCCTGTATCATGTTATATGGTGTAGGGTGCCTTCAGAGTTTTGATGTACTGTGGGGCGGAATACATCAAAAATCCATGAACGGGATTAGCAAGAATGGGAACAGGATGGACACCCAGGATAAAGAGAAAAAGGTTATCATATGAAAATAAATATGCTTCAAAAAGGGAGGTGGGAAAGCTTCGCAGATTTCACATCCTTGTCAGTACCTGTGCCCATCTACCCTTTACCAGGCTTTCTAGGCCTCTCAATTCTTCCTATACCTCAGACTACAAATTAGTGAGTTAAATTAAAGATTTTGCAGGTAACAAAACTGACACCTAGAAAGATTAAGTGACTTGCCTAATGTCACTATACAGGACCATTTTTAAAAGTGGTTCTGGAGCCTTCTCTCACCTTAGGGGTTGCAGCACAAGCCCTCATGGTCTGACTGGCCTTCCGGTATCCTGCGTGTAATGTCTACCCTGCCAATATCACTATTTCGGACTTTGTGTTTTTGTTTCCTCAGTCCAGCTGCTTGTTCTGTTGATGATACAGGAACTATTTCCTGTTGATATCCACTTAGAGGCAAAATCATGCTTTAAATAGAAGCACAAAAAATATGGGTTGAGTTTCCTTACTCTTTAGCATATGACTTTATTTTTCCATTAGGTGAACCAAAAAGTGCCACAACAGAATCTGAAAAAGGCTTCATAGACTTGGAAGCCAAGTGACGTGGGATCTACCCCTAGATCTGACTGACCTGAAACAACCAGTTAATCTCTATCCATCTCATCAATTAAATACATTAAATCAAAGGGTTGGTGTAAGGATAAAATGAAAAAAATATATGTAACCTAGTATATAGTAGGCACTCAGTAAATATGTTATTTTTTCCTATCCTCTCCTGATGACTTCACAGGTTGTTTTGAGATTGGAATGATATAATTGATGTGAAGACATGTCAAAGAGTTGAAATACAATTAACAAGAATTAGGAATTGTTTTTATTTCTCTGATGTGGGAATGTTAAAAATTGCCTTCTCTGAAATGGCATTTAAGAAAAGTCTTCTAGCTGTGAAGCAACTTTAATTCAAAGAACATTTGCCTACCGGATAAATACAGCAAATTACATAGTGAGAGATGAGACTGAGTTTCTCTGTTTGGTCTATTGCTTCCAAACAAATATGGTAATGGTTCTGATGAGATGTCCATATCTACAGTGTGCAGCCCCATCTATCTCGCCTGTCTTTGAATTTGGGAAACACTTTAATCAGGCCTATGCTTTTTGTGGAAAGGAATTTGCCTGTCAAGAAACCACTTGGTTTCTTGCTGTGCTGTGGAATTCTGTTTTATGTTCTGAACCCATCGTGTGTCCTGGGCTTCCAGTTATATTTATTTATTTACTTTTCATACTTGGGGGCTGGGCTTAGAGCACGAAAGCAGTCTTGATGTGCAGCCAGAGTGTTGGATTTTTACTGTCTCTCTTTTGAATATTTTTGGGTCGTTAGGAATTATTACTGCAGGTGACTGGCTTGCAAAAATTACCATGACAATATTTCCTTGTATATTTGCCTTGTGCAATTATCCATATTTTTACCAGAAAAAAAATTCTTAAATTATTCTTGTATATATTTGTGTGTGTGTGTTTTATAACAATAGCTAATGGTAACAAGATAAATTTCTCTGAGCAGAATATGTATTATTTGTGCTAGAAAAGAGCAAAGATTAAACTAAAGGGTTTGCCAAGAGCTGGGAGTTTGCTTTTGTCTCTTTCTCTTTATTTAATCCCTCAGCATCTCCTGTCTCTCTAATGGGAAATATAGTTCTCTTTGGTTGCAATAAAACTTTGGAGAATACAAAATCTAAAGGAAGAATGAAAGATGAACCTCAATAAAATAGTAAAAATCCAAGTAGATATCCAGAGTACCACCTAAATGATCATCATTAAAAATAGCCTAATTTGAATATCACTGCTGCTGCCACTGGACACTGAGTGCCAGGACCCTGCATGATACTGTTAGCAGAGAAATAAATTCTCAACTATCTTTTCTTTCATGTGCCATTTACTACAGAATCAGATCTTCCATGGTGGCATCTGATTGAACAAGACTAAGTCATATGCCCAGACACCAGCTTTCGCTTCTATAAATGCAAGGTAAGGCTCTGCCTCCCATCAAGACTTCAAAAATGGTAGATTCCATAAACCAAAATATTGTGTTCAGTAGTTGATTGGCCAATTGAATGTCCATCATATTCTGCTTAAAATAGCATTTTCAGAAACTTCAAATTCTGGAAAGATGAAATAAATTTACTTTTTCTTATTTTTCTTTCTCAGCACAACTAAAACCCTGGATGTATTAGTCCATTCTCATGCTGCTTATAAAGACATACCCAAGACTGAGTAATTTATAAAGGAAAGAGGTTTAATTGATTCACAGTTCAGCATGGCTGGGGGGCCCTCAGGAAACTTATAATCATGGTGGAAGGGGAAGCAAACATGTCCTCCTTCACATGACAGCAGCAAGGAGAAGTGCCAAGCAAAAGGGGGAAAGCGCCTTATAAAACCATCAGATTTAGTGAGAACTAACCACTACCATGAGAACAGGATAGGGGAATAGCCCCCAAGATTTAATTATCTCCACATGGTTTGTCCCACAACACCTGGGGATTTGAGTGGGGACACAGCCAAAACATATCACTGGATACTACAGATGAAATGAAAATACACCTCTGAAAAGTGAAAAGAAGAAGGATAGTGACTAGAGACTTCAGGACTGGAGGAGCAACAGGGTGGTGAGATCCCTGGGTGCTCTTTTGTCTTATGTATCTCAGACCTGGAGCTAAAGGGGCCAGCAACCCAGAAACACCACTGTGTGTGTATATGCCCCAAAACAAAGCCTCTTCTTCCTAGCCAAAGGATCAAGAAATAAGTATCAGGGAGATCGTGTGGAGAGCCTTAGATTCTACACCCACCCAGCAAAAATGAGATGTCCTTCCTGGTCCCCGTGGGGTTGTGTCAGAGGAGGCCTAATGGCAAGTAAGGATTTGCCCCATTGCTCAGTGGTAAAAGGGCAGCCACTACTATAGTGTCAGTGGAGACCATGTGGAGAGGCAGAATGTCCACTCTAGCTTCCCATATGCCAGAAACGAGGGACAAAGATCAAATATAATCTTTATTGTAACATATATCCATAGGCAACAAGCTGAACTTCGGCCTCTCATACCTTACACAAATATTAACATGGAATGAACCACAGACTTATGTGTAAAACATACAACCACAAAACTTTTGAGAAAAAAAAAAGGAGAAAATCTTTGCCATCCAGGGGTAGGCGAAGAGTTTGTAGATTTGACACTAAAAACATGAACCATAAAATAAAAATTTGGTATGTTGGAGTTTATAAAAATTAAAAACTTTCTCTTCTGTGAAGGACCCTCTAAAGAGAATGAAAATATAAGCTACAGAATAAGAGAAAACACTTGTAGACCACATATCTGACCTATCAGGAATAAGTGAAGAACTCTCAAAACTCACCCATTAAAACAAAATCCAATTATAAAATGAGCAAAAGACATGAAAAGATACTTCACCAAAGAAGAAATATATAATGCAAATAAACATATGAAAAGACGCTCAACATCAGTAGTCATTAGAGAAATTCACATTAAAAGTACAATGCAATATCACTATAAACCTCTTAGAGTGGCTAAAATAAAAGAGTAGCAATATCAAAAGTGGAAAAGAATGTAGAGAAACAACGTGTTAGTTGGCTAGGGCTGCTGTATAACAATATATGGCAGGCTGGGTTGCTTAAACAACAGAAATGTATTTCCTCACAGTTCTGGAAGCTAGAAATTCTCAATCAAGGTGCTCTCCAGTTTGGTTTCTCTCTTCCTGGCTTGCAAACAGTTGCTTTCTCTTTATGTCTGTGCAAAGCATTTTCTCTGTGTGTGTGTATGTTACAGAAACTCTGGGGATTGGTCTAGATACTGCTGCTTACCATACAAAAAGCCAATCACTGAGCAGAAAATGACCAGGGAAGAGGCTTTATTCAGGTGCTGCAGCAGAGGAGTTGGGAGATCAGTCTCAAATCCATGTCCCTAACTAGCTAAAATTGAAGGTTTATATAGCAGAAAACGAATGTAGCTATGTGCAGGAAAACAGCAATTAGAGAGGGGTAAGGAAGAGGAGTTGGTCAATAGGAAGCAGGTGAGGAAACAATCATGATGAATGAGGTGGTCTGGTGTCTCATTGCCCAGATGTGATGATTGGTTAAGTTTCAATTTCTTGATAATATCTGGGAGGCCTGATGGTTGGTTTCCTGAGAAAGAAACTCAGATAAGACAGGTGTAAGTTTCTCAAGTTTTAAGACTGGCAGGGCCAATTTTTATGATTATCCAATAAACTATCTATGGCACAATTAGGTTGGTTTCACACAGAAGGAGAGAAAATGATCTTTGGTGTTGCTTCCTGTTACAATAAGAACACCATTCATATGGGATTAGGAACCCACTCTCGTGACCCTACTTAAACTAATTACTTCCCTAAAGGCCCCATCTCCAAATACAGCCATGTTCTGGGTTAGGCATTCAGCATATGAATTTTGGAGGGATACAATTCAGCCCATAACAACAGGTACCTTACAGATTTCTGGAAAGAATGTAAAACTACACAGACACTCTGAAAAACAGTTCGGTGGTTTTTTAAACTAAAACTGCAACAACTATGTGATTGTACTCTTAGGCATAAATCCCAAAGAAATAAAAACCTATGCTCACACAAAATCCTGCACATAAATTTTTATAGCAGCCTTTTTATTTTTCATAATGGCCAACAACTAGAAACAAACCAGATGTCCTTTAATGTGTGAATAGTTAAACAAACTGTTGTACATTCATACTATGGTATTGATAGGAAAAAACTACTGATACATGAAAAACTTGGATGAATCTCCAGAGAATTTAGCTAAGTAAAAGCATCAATTCAAAAATGTCATATACTCTATGATTCCATTTGTACAACATTTTTGAAATGACAAAATTATAGAAATTGAGAACAGATTAGTGGTTTCCACAATTAACCGGGTATGGTGGTGTGTGTCTGTGGTCACAGCTACTTGGGAGGCTGAGGTGGGAGGATTTCTTGAGCCTGAAAGGTGGAGGTTGCAGTGAGCTGAGATTGGGCCACTGCACTCCAACCAACCCGGGTAAGAAAGTGAGACCTTGTCTCAAAAAATAAATAAATAAATAAATAAATAAAGGCAACAAAAGAGTTACTTGTGTTGATAGAAAATATTTGTGTCTTAACTATATAAATCTCAATATTCTAATTCTGTTATTATATTAAAGTTTTGCAAGGTACTGCCACTGGGGGAAATTAGATAAAATATATATAAGATTTCTCTGAATTATTTTTTACAACTGCATGTGAATCTATAATTGTTTCAACATGGAAAGTTTAATTTTAAAAAAAGACAGCTTTTGCCTTTCATTGAGAGAGGAAGTGCTGAGGTATGCTGAGAAGATGGGGCTGATACGACCCTCATCTCAGTTTATTATAATTCAATGTTCACACCAGGAGAGGTTGAGAAGAACAAAGGCTACATAGCCACTGCTCACAACCCTGGGGCCAAAGCAAGAAACTCATGAAGACAAAAGCAGGCCACTTGCTCTACGTTCGTCTCCGGATGCACTGTCATTTCATCAATGTTCATGAGTTCTTCACCAGGAGGAGATTCCATCTCAATAAATCACTTTCTTTGTGCATTCATAAGAAGCAACTCCTCATCCCTTCAAGTTTTAGTATGAGATTGCAGCAATTCAGTCACATCTTCAGACTCTACTTCTAATTCTAGTTCTCTTGCTATTTCTATTTAATACCACATCTGCAGTTACTTTCTCCACTGAAGTCTTGAACCCCTCAAATTCATTCATGAGTTTTGGAATCAACTTCTTCCAAACTCCTGTTCATGTCGATATTTTGACGTCCTTCCATGAATCATGAATTTTCTTAATGGCGTCTAGAATGGTGAATTATTTCCAGAAGGTTTTTAATTTACTTTTTCCAGATCCATCACACAAATCACTCTTTATGGCAGCTATAGCCTTATGAAATATATTTCTTAAATAAGAAATGCCTTTGAGAGTTGAAAGACTTGAAAGTAGAAATTACTCTTTGATCCATGGGCTGCAGAATGGATGTCCTTTTAGCAGGCATAAAAACACTAACTTTTTTGTTCATCTCCATCAGATCTCTTGGGTGACTAGGTGAATTCTCAATAGCAGTGATACTTTGAAAGGATTTTTTTTTTCTGAGCAGTAAGTATTAACAGATGGCTTAAAATATTCAGTAAACCATGAGATAAATAGATGTTTTGTCATTCAAGCTTTGTTCTTACATTTATAGAGCACAGGCAGAACAGATTTAGGGTAATTTTAAAGAGCCCCAGAATTTTCAGAATGATAAATGAGCATTGAGTTCAACTTAAAGTCACCAGCCGCATTATCCCCTGAGAGTCAGCCTGTCCTTTGAAGCTTTGAAGCCAGGCATTGACTTCTCCTCTGCAGCTATGAAAGTCATAAATGGAATCTTCTTCCAATATAAGGCTGTTTTGTCTATATTCAAAGCCTGTTGTTTAGCACAGCCCTCTTTATCAATTATCTTAGCTAAATTTTCTGGATTACTTACTGCAACTTCTACATCAGCACTTGCAGCCTCACCTTGCACTTTTATGATAATGAACAAGACTTTATTCCTTTAACTTATGAACTGACCTCTGCTAACTTCAAACTTTTTTTCTGAAGTTTCCTCACTTTCTCAGCCTTCATAGAAGTAAAGAGAGTTAGGGCTTTGTTCTGGATTAGGCTTTAGCTTCAGGGAATGTTTTGAATGGTTTAATCTTTCTAGACCACTAAAACTTTCTCCATGTCAGCAATAACACTGTTTTGCTTTCTTATAATTTGTGTATTTACTGGAGTAGCACTTTTAATTTCCATCAAGGGCTTTTTCTTTGTATTCACAACTTGACTAACTGTTTGGCATAACAGGCCTTGTTTTTTGCCTATCTTGGCTTTCAACATGCCTTCTTCACTAAGCTTACTCATTTCTGGCTTTTCATTTAGGGATCTTCAACTCTTTCTTTCACTTGAAAACTTAGAGACCATGTAGTGTTATTAATTGACCTAATTTTAATATTGTATTGTCTCAGAGAATAGGAATCCTGAAGAGAGAGAGATGAGGGAATGACCAGCTGGTAGAGCAGTCAGAACACACTCACCATTTAATGATTAGGTTAACTGTTCTATATGTGCTTGATTTGTGGCACCCCAAAACAATTACAATAGTAACATTAGAGGTCCTCGAACACAAATCATCATAACAGAAGTAATAATAATGAAAAAGGTTTAAATATTGCAAGAATTAATGAAATGTGACACAGAGACATGAAGTGAGCACAAGCTGTTCAAAAAATGGCACGGATAAACTTGCTTGATGAAGGATGGCCACAAATCCTCAACTTGTTAAAGAAATCTCAATTATCTTTGAAATGCAACAAAGCAAAATGCAATGAAGTGACATATGCTTGTAGTGGACAATGGAAACTGCCTATGATATGGCACAGATGTTGGATTTATAAAAGACTTTGCCTTTGAGCAGCCACTATAAGTATGTTCAAGTAACTGAAGGCAAATTAAAGAATCACATCAAGTTATGATTATAGCACAAAGGAGTTGAGTAGGAACAAAGCTATATTTGATTAAGGAACTCACACCAGACAGGAATTCAAATGTACAAACACAAATGCCAAGAACCGGAAATAGTAAATAAGAAGGGTACTATAATAAATGCTGCAAATATATGATTGCTGTTCTTTCTCCTCTCGGCTTTTCTGAGAGACACCAAGTTTATATAAAGAAAGAATTATAACAATGTATTGTTGGCTATGTTTTTTTGTATATGTGTATATATATGTGTGTGTGTTTGTGTATGCCTGTGTGTGTGTAATATGTATTACAATAATAGCACAAAAGGGGAAAAGGGAATAGATCTATATTGGCATGATGTTCCTATATACCACTGTAATTAATTTAGCATATAAATCTAAAGTAGACTCTGAGAAGTTAAGGTATATATGGTAATCCTTAGATCAACCACTAAGAAATAACTTTTAAAAATAGTAAAATTAATTATTAAAGAAATTTGAAAATGCTCATTTAGTGCAAAAGAAAGTATAAAAAAAGAATACAGAAACAGAAACAACATAGGACATAGAAAACAAAAAATAAAATGTCAGATGTAGATCTAATTAAATACATTTTTAAAATAAATATAATTCATGCAGTCTATCTCAAAATGAGTAAAAGTGTGAAATAAAAATACTTGATATGTTGAATGTATCACAAAGTCATCATTTTGTCAATCAAAAGTTTTTTTTTTCACATAGTCTACTAAAGTAGGAAAAGTGAGAAAATGTTTAATTTAAAAAAATTATTGTGGACAGAGTATGGGTTTATAATTAAAATTATCAAGGACATATTTTGTTTTCTCTGCAACGAATCAAACTTTCACAAGCAGTGAAAAAATTACCAATGCCGCATAATTAGACAGAAAAGGATAAAACAATATTTAAATACCTTGTTTTCAATCACTGTCAAGATCCATTAATAATAAAGGCCACATGTACATAGCATTCCCTATGTACCCAGCAGCATTCTGAGTGCTTTCCATTTATTAATTTCTTTAATGTTCAAAACTCTCTGAGGGAGAAACTGCTGCTGTATCTTTTTTTTTCTTTTTTTGCCAATGAGGAAACTGAAGCATGGACAAGTTTAGTGATTTTATCCAACATCACACAGACAGGAAATGGTGGGAGTAAAATTTGAACTCAGGCATTCTGGTGTGAAGGTCTGCACAGTTAAATACTAGGCTATCCATTTTAAATTTTTTTCTTTAAAATAATGTTGTTATGTAGGCTCTGAGACAAATATTTTGATAAAGTCACATAAATATGGTGAAGAAGCATTTTCTGAGCATTCAAGATGTCAGTGAAAGATATATAGATATTCTAAAGTTTCTCTCCTTCATTTCACAGATGATAAAAAACAAAGGGCCAGGAATTGATTCTGATTCAAGATCATGTTACTGCTTAGTAGAAGGCCTAGGGTTGAATTCCACGTTTCCTGGGTCTTAACCTCACATTAAAAAAAAATTCATACCAAAAAGAAAAAGTTGCAAGAAAGATTTTCCATTGCAATTTTTAGTTCAGCAAAAGAATGACCCTGACTTGTTCTATAATTTAAATCAAATCTCACTTTATTTCAATTACCCGTCCTGGATATGGAGAGTAAATAAGGAAGGATTCAGTTAAAAGGAGAAGAGAAGAGCCACAGGTAATGCTGCAGAAAGATCAAGGCAAATGAACAACAAAAGAAAGCACTGGAGTTTTGGGGGGACAACAACAGAAAAGTTTATTGAGAAGTTTACTGAGGGCATCATACGAATTTTCTAGGAGGAAGACAGAGGAACATTTCAGAAGTCAAGCCCAGTTGTTACAGTGGGAGAGGTGAGTAGGTATGGAAACTAGACTTCCCTTCTGAATATATGAATATATAAACTGGGATGATCTTGAAATTTAGATATGAGGAAATTAAGATTTACATCCAAATTCAGTTCACTGCCTATGTACAAGAGTACAGACATTAACCAGTGTTTATAGACTGGCTCTTACATGGTAAGTATCAGTAAAAAGGAGGAGCAAAGTGTATCTCTCAACTTCTTCGAAGTTATTTTTCCATAATCCTATTGTATCAAGTCAATAAGAGGAGTCACAACATTTTTAATGAAAATTTAAAATAGAAGTAAATTCTCTTCCTTCTTTTATCAACAAGGATCATTTTGGATAAGTCACTACCTTTCAGGGTTCAAGTGAACTTTAAGTTTTATTACTTCCAGACTTTTCAGAATATTTAATACTGTGATATCCATTATCCGAGAGACCTAGAGCATGCACATTTGCCCAAATCTATTTGATCCGGGGAACTCTTTTTAGAGAGACTAACCTGTTGGATGTTATGTTTTCAGCACATACTTCAGAAAACTCTTCCAGAAATAATTCACTTTTACTTCATTCAAAAATTGTTATATACTTATTTTTCTATTTTCTCACCGGACTTGGATTTTCCATATGATGTGTGGTCATCTTTCCAACAAGTTAAGTGTGAACACCATCCCTACCTCTTTACATTTCTAGTTCAATATCTTGAACTAGAAATTATCAACTTTGGATATTTAAAATCCAGTAATGTCTCGTAGTTGAACAGCTTTGTCTTCTCTTCATCAATCATGCACTGTGCAGGCACTTATATCAAAGACCATGTGAAAAGTTCACTGTTTTCTTTCTGCTTCCTGGGCACAAAGTAGCCAATTCAGGAAGTGAAGTCTTTCCCTTTGTGGTTTCCAATGCAAAGGCAGCACCTATCTGGCTCCTGGTTTGTGACATGGCTCCTGTGTGTCAGAAAGTTTGACAGATCACCTAGTAGCAGCAAACACCTACCTTTCACAGTTGTGCTGAGTTTTGGTGCACAGGGCATCTTCTTTTTGCAGTTTTTATCTAAATTTCTTAGCTTAATATTCAAATTTCAGCCCTATTTTCAGTTTCAGTCTCCCTTTTCAACCTGTCTCCAAGGACTTGCTTTGATTTTTTGGACTTTTTTTAAAAATTGATTTATTGAGTCATTAATTCATCCAACAATTGTTTTCTACCATAGGTGTTGTGATGAATAGAGACAAATATAGAGCCTGCCAGCTAGAAGCTTTTGCTTGGTAGGAAGAAAACGACATGCAGAAAACATTCGCTGGATATATGGTAATAGATAAGAAGTACTATTAAATAGTAGGAGGTAAAGTGTCATCTGAGTTGAGAGGAAGACTTCTAAATGGGGCATTTGAGAAGGCTTTATAGAAGAAATTACATTTGAGTTGATCCTGGGTCTCCAAAAATTTTTGAGCATCTACTATGTGCCAGCTTGAGATTACATTCATGAATAGCCTCATTAAAACGAATAACACTTACTGCATGTCATGTACCCTCTCAGTGCCTTTGCTGTGTTCTCTCTCAAAACAATTGCAGAAAGCATGGACTATTTTATTCTCATTTTGCAAATAAACAGACTCATTCATTTAATTTGTCTGCAGACCCTCAGTTAGTAAGTGGTAAAGATAGGATTTACATCCGGGAAGCGTAGGTGGAGGTTCCATGTCCTTACTGCACTGTAGTAGATTAAACTATGTTCCCCCTTCCATGGTCCTAGATCTCACGGTGGTCAGTCTAATACAACAGACTATTGTGAGACAGTCTAGCCCAGGAGACTAGACTAGTACATAGGCGACTATAACATAAATTTATGTGATAAAATATGGGACATGCAAAGTATTTGGGAGCAAATAGGGAGGGCAACTAGCCCATCATGGAAGATCATGGATATGGCCATGTCTATTCTGAAACCTGAATTATAAGTTGGAGTTTGTCAGGCAAAAGAGAGAATAAACAAAAGAGGAAACTGGGACAGTCAGAGTGAGTGTTTCAATAGAGAGAACAGTATGTACGAGAGCCCATAATAAAGGAGCATTGGCAGATGAGGGAACTATTTAATGTGACTTCAGGACAGAGCTGTGGCTATAACAATTATTGCACAGATTAGTTGTGAGAATTAAATAAACACAAACACACACACATATATACATATATGTATATATGCCTTGCTTAGCCTTAAGTCAGTAGTTATGACAAATTCATGCTCAATTTATTTTGTGTGTTGAGGGTTCCCTTGATCACGAGTCAATAAAAGTCATCTGAAACTGTGCTGTGAGTTACTTTGGAGTCTAAAAGCAAACTTCATAAATGTGGAAAATCAAGATAAAATCCTCTGATTAATTTTTTTCCAGGAAAAATGTAAGACAAAGAACATTAACCGAAAGCAATATTTTGAGCCACATCCTCCTTCTGAAGAGGTCAAGTAACGCTAGAAGAAAGGAAAAAAAGAAGAAGAGGAAGAGAAAAAGGAAGACAAAGAAAGAATATATCCAACTTGGACAATGACAAAGGCCATGAAAGGAATCTTGACCCTGTGACACTGCTGAACTTCAGGGTGTGCTATGCATATTGTAATCTGTGAAGCTGTGCAGTGCACAACCTGTACTTCAATATATGGTAGCACTGTGCCACAAGTGAATATAAAATGTAGCCATATTATAGTTCATTTTGGGGAGAAGTTTCTGATTCAGTGATGGTCAATACTAGAATGAGTTAGACTGAAAAATAAATAAAAATAAAAATAAATAAAAAATAAATAAAACAGCCAGGCACGGTGGCTCACACTTGTAATCCCAGCACTTTGGGCGGCCGAGGCGGGCAGATCACGAGGTCAGGAGATTGTGACCACGGTGAAACCCCGTCTCTACTAAAAATACAAAAAAATTAGCCGGGCATGGTGGCGGGCGCCTGTAGTCCCAGCTACTCCGAGAGGCTGAGGCAGGAGAATGGCGTGAACCCGAGAGGCGGGGCTTGCTGTGAGCCGAGATTGCTCCACTGCACTCCAGCCTGGGCGACAGAGCCAGACTCCGACTCAAAAATAAATAAATAAATAAATAAATAAATAAATAAATAAATAAATAAAACAAGATCCCCTTCACCAGAAGTTTCCAAGTATAGGTAGGTGTAGATTTTTCTACTAGGGATGTCACACAAAGGAGAGAAGCTGAGCAAAATTATCTAAGACTTGTCCTGACTCACTCTAAAGTTCCATGCTCCCACGATATTTGTATGTCTTTTGACTTTTTTCTTTTAAATGTATATGTATAATTAGAATATATTTTTAATGTAGAATATATAGAAAAGTAAAAAAATTAAAAAGTTTCATTATTTAATTGTGTAACGCACCACTTATACTTCACAAATATAAACCAAAATACATATGCCACTGCCTACTTTTTGGAGCATTTTCTTCCAGTTCATCTTTGCTGCCCATTTACTGATTTATCCTCCCCCTAGTGGCAATCGGATAACACTAATCCTATTTTCCCCCATTCATACTATTTCGATGTATTACTAATAATTGAAAATATTTTAATGGTTTTATTTAACTTTATGGAAAAGTTACTTATACATCTGCAAAGTAAGGGCTTCTCTGTCGTTTCAAAAGTCTGTTAAGTTATCTAAAAGTCCTTAATATTAAATACACTTAGATTTTGTAGTTGTTGATCAATGTGCCCGTCTCAGTTACTGAGACACAGCATTTTAGTCATAAAAGGCAGCAATTATGACATTCTTTAATGCGGCAGTCCCTAACCTTTTTGGCACCAAGGACAGATATAATGGAAGACAATTTTTCCAATGGTTGGGTTTGGGGGTGGTGGGGTTGGGATTATTCAAGCACATTACATGTATTGTGCACTTTATTTCTATTATTATCACATGGTAATACATAATAAAATATACAACTCACCATAACATAGAATCAGTGGGAACCCTGGGATTTTTTTCCCTGCAACTAGATCATCCCAAATGGGGGTGATGGGAGACAGTGACACCCCAAGTGTGTTGCTTATGTCCAGTCTACTCTGTAATCTCATTTTGGTTGCTGTCACTGCAGAAAACCCTGCTTCACAAAGATAGGATGTCGGAAATGGAAGCAGGTTTTTCGGTGCTTTCATGGCAATCTCAGGATATTTCGCCTTGACTTTAATCCAGAATGTATAAAGACTTGAAGTTGTCTCAAACGTACTTTTAAGGCCACCTCCATTTGCGATTTCAAGTAGTTGATCCTCTTCCAGCACAAAGTCGATTCACCTGGCTTATTCACAAATGGGTTGCAGATCCATTCCTTCCCAGTTGGGGAGTGTCTTTTGTGGTTGGGAAATAAAGCTCAGACTCTCTTGAAAGCTGAGATAGGTGATCATGCACCAGCTGGAAGAAAGAAGGCCCTGGCTCAGTCTCTTTCGAATTTCTTCTAACATTTGAAACATGTCAAAAAACCCAACATTCCCTCGTTGCCCCCATAATTCCAGTTTGGTATTGAATGCAGCCACTTTATATGCAGACTTGAACACAGTTGTCGTTTTCCCCTGAGGTGACAGATTGAGTTCATTGAGCAGGTTGAATATGCCACCAAGTAAGCAACTTTTATGACCCATTCTGTGCCACTAAAATGTGCTACCAGTGGTGACTGTTTCTCTAAAAGAAATCTCTGGAGCAGCTCTCATAACTCAAAAACTCTGGCCAGTGACCTACCTTTAGAAAGCCATCTCACTTCTGCGTATATGAGAAGACGTCTGTGCTCTGCGTCCATTTCCTCACAGAGCTGCGCAAACAGAAGTGAGTTAAGGGGATGTACTTTAATGCGGCTGATGATTTTAATCCCATACTATAAAACGTTGTTAAATTTAGGTGATATTTTTCGGCTAGTCAGCATTTCTCTGTGGATGACCCAGTGTGTAGACTCACATTAAGAAGTGACCTCTTTGAGCCAAGTAGCGAAACCAGAAAGCCATCCAGTCATGGCAGCCACTCCATGTGTGCATACACCAATACCAAATGACCAACTCAGTTTTCCTGATACGTAATTATTCAAAGACTTCAGTAGTTATGCAGCTGTGGTGTTGGTTGGCAACAAAAGTGCACATATCATACACAACCTCCTGAAGAATATATTGTACGAAAACAAGCCTTGTTGCTTTGTTGTCAACATCAATAGACTCATCAACCTGGACTGCATACCACAGTGACTCATTAATCCTCTCTAACAATTATGCCTCAATATCCTCTGCTATTTCATCAATTCATCTAGTTATGGTGCTAAGAACATGTGCCACCTTTGGAACGGCAGCCTCTCCTAAAAGTTCACAACAAATGTACTTAGCAGCAGGCAGAATCAACTCTTCACCAACAGTAAAAGTTTTCTTAGCTTCAGCAGTGCGATTAGCCACTAGGAATGATGCTCTCAGTGCAGACACATTTGATGAAGTGGTGGCCTTCAATAATTGCGTCTGTTCTTCGTGTTTGTATATTTTTCTTTTGAAAAACTTCAATGGTGTGCCTTTTAATGCAGGGTGCTTAGTCTCCATGGGGCACAGCAGTTTTCAAAGTTTCATGGCTTCACTGAATAGCCGATTGCCATATATGATACAAAGCGGGCTTGGACAATGTGAATCTCCTGTTGCAATGGAACCATAATTTAAGTAGAACTTTTGGCATTTTCTTTTAAATGCAGCTTTATTTTTGTTGGCAGTATTAGAGTCTTCTGCTGTCTCATCATTGGGTCTTTCCCCTTTTTCAAAGAAGCTCTGCAGGGACATTTGTTTTTTACTAATTTTAGCTAGGGTTAACTTGTGGGCTTACCAATACCGTGACTGAGACAAGTGCACAGTGCGGAAAAGAGGCACGAATGGAAGTGGTAAATAAAATAATGTGCAGGCCATCTGCAGACTAAAATAAGTGTCAGATTCTGACTGAAAGCCTGACACCAGATGCAACAGTACAACTAAAGTACATCAACTCACTTGCCAATATAAAGCCTGCTACCAGATGCAGCTTGTCACTTGCCACACACTTATTGCGTTTTGATATGAGTCTGCAAGCAATTGATTTATGATGGTCTCTGTGTAGTCAAACCTCTCTGCTAATGTTAATCTGTATTTGCAGCCACTCTCCAGTGCAACATCACCACCTCAGCTCCACCTTAGGTCATTAGGCATTAGATTCTCAAGGAGCATGCAACCTAGATTCCTTGCCTGCAGAGTTCACAATAGGGTTTGTGCTTCTCTGAAAGTCTAATGCTGCCACTGATCTGACAGGAGGCAGAACTCAGGTGGTAATGCCAGCAATGGGGAGTGACTGTACATACAGATGAGGCTTTGCTCACTCACTCACTGTTCACCTCGTGCTGTGTGGCCTGGTTCTTGACAGGCTCCGGTCCTTGGCCCTGGGGTTGGGGGCCCCTGCTGTAGTGGAATGAATGGTGGTCCCCAAAAAGATACATTTATTTTCTAAACCCCAGAAACTGTTAATGTGACTCTATCTGGAAAAAAATGTTTTTACATATATAATTCAGTGGAACATCTTGAGATAAGGTTATCCTAATTTATCCAGGTTGCCCTAAATTCAGTGACATGTATTCTTCTAATAGGCAAATGAGGAAAAGCCACTGCCATTGAAAAGAAAGCTTTGTGAAGACAAACCCAGAGATTGGAGTTTGGCAACCATAGCAAGGAATACCTGAAGCCAGTAGACAGTGGAAGAGGGAAGGAAGGATTCTTCCTCAGAGCCTCCAGAGGCAGTGGGGCCCTGCCAACACCTTGATTTCAGACGTATGGCTTCCAGAATTGTGAGACAAGAGACTTATGTTGTTTAAAGCTGCCTGTTTGCAGTGGTTTGTTATAGCAGCCGCAGGAAAATAACACGTGTTCTTATATGTATTGTGTCAAAATCACAACTGCCAATTGGTCATTTTCACCTGAGTAACACAAAAAATACCTTCGAATGTTAGACTGAAGCTATCGGGCCTAGATTTTCTTAATTTTGACATTCAGTTTTAAGATGTTGCTTCTAAAATGTCATTTGCTTCCAACAAAGAAAGTTTCTCTTTGCTCTGGAGATTGAAAGTACTCACATATAGGGTTGTGAAGAAGTTAAAATCTGATGCCAGCATGGGGGAAAATGCAAGGAGCCCTGGCAGAAAAACATAATATTTGAAGTAATGTCTGGATTATTTAATAAAATGTAGGACTTTCTCTTCCTTTCGCCCATTTCTAAATGTTTACATACAAATAACAACCCAACTTGATTATTGACTACGTATCCTTATCATTTTCACTCATGCAGAGCAGTGTTTCCTATAAATATTTATGGAAAAATTGTTCTTTTATGCACTTAAAATCCTTGCTTGATGATCTGGAGTTGATTTCTGGCACCGTTCAATGTCAAGGGCACTGCAGTTTCCTCTGAACAAAACATCCTGGTTATCTGTAAAAATGCAGCTGCAGATGCAGGCTTTGCAGTGTTAAGATCAAGAAGGCCAGCATTTCACAGAATCCTGAAAGTTGCCAGAGGGACAGACAGACACACTCATACAGATGCACATGCACACATAATCTTCTACATACCAGTCTTTGTAGCTATGTTACTGTAGGTGGAGTATCTTGAAGCATGTAAGGAGAGCCACAGTACTGCATGTGTGCATGCACGATGTTTTTGGTTGTATTGACACACAGATGTGTCTTCAAATACCATGCAATCTTTTCAGACACTGGTAAGTAATAAGTAAGTGACACTTCTATTACACTGATTGACATTTCATTATCTAAATGCCTTATCTTCTTTTTGCTTTGGGATTATTAGTCGTCAGTTCCTCAAAGCAATTACATTGTCTGTGTTACTCCAGTTATTCAAAGGGCATTGGGGGATTATTTTTTAAAAATTATGTTAAAATAAAACAAGTCCTTAGAATAATGTCCTGAGCTCAGAGAATTCGGCCACTGGAAAATAAATAAATAATCTCGCAACTCATATGTTACTTGAAGTTAGGAAAGGCAAATAAGTTATTTGAATCAGTGTCTCACCAGTGAGGTACAGGAATTGGGCAAGATCAATGAGATTTTTTTTCCAGAAGTGAAAGTTGTGATTTTAAGAGTTGGTGACACCTGTCATTATGCTGAATATGAAACTTTTATCAAAGTGTATTTACCTCACCTAACCTCATACCTTAGGAATAAATTACTGTTTAGTTTTGCATAGCTGTATATTCAGGGTTTCTTAAAAATTTCTAGAAGTATCTCTTTTGCTGTTAATATTTCTCTTCTTGGTAGCTTCACAGGACATAAAAAAAATTGTATTTCTTTGGTTCTAGGGTTATTATTGAATTTTTAAGTATGTTCAAATTCACTCTGTAATGATCTATATAAAGTGAAACCATTGGGAGAATGAAAATACACATGTAAACAATACACAAATGTGAAAGATGGATAAGAGTGCATGGCATCAGGCTTGTGGGTTGATACTGGAATTTATTTAAGCTATGGTCACAAGTATAGTGATGAGAAATCAAGAGGAAGGGACTGACCCAAAAGGGAGGCTCTTGCCTGAGTTTCAATATAAGGCATAAATCGAGCAGCCTAGAGCAAGGACTTATGTGAAGGTGAGTATGTGCCAGAAAAGATACAACTGTAGAATGCTGGAGCTAATTGGGCCCTAGAGATCATCAAGTCTAGCCCCTTTCATTAAGACAACAAAAACTAATTTAATTTTTACTATGAGGTAGATGCTGAGTATTTAATAGTAAGCTGGAATAACAAGGAAGGCCCCCCTGCCTTCACTCATGATACATAATCAACTACGGGAGAAACATGGGCTCAGAAAGGGGAAGAGACTTGCTCCAGGTCATGCATCTCATTTTTACCCAGTGAATTCTACAATCTGGGTCTCTGGAATTCTTGAAATGGCTGCCAATATCTATCAGGCAATAGCACTTATGGGTCACTGCCAACTACCTGACACTCAAATGCTTTGTCTTTTTAGCTGAATAAATTATGTGGCCTGGGCCATCCTTCCCTAAAGCTAACTGAGCTACCTACGTAGTTTCATGTTCACGACGCACATGGTCATCAAAGCCTTAACTGAAGACGACAGATTCAGCAACTAACTGTGCAAGCGCAACTTTCCAAAAACTACTCCAACATCTAGCTTGGCTGCACCCTAACCCTCTATCATCAGAGATTTCAACTGCTAACTTTTTAAATTTTATTGATTTATTTTTTGAGACAAGGTCTCACTCTGTTTCCCAGGCTGGAGCACAGTGGCACGATCACAGCTTATTGCAACCTTCACCTCCTGAGCTCAAGTGATCGTTCCACTTCAGCCTCCCAAAGTGCTGAAATTACAGGTGTTAGCCAACATGACCAACCTCAGCTGCTAACTTTTTAATATCTATTTCTTCCAAATGACCTACACCTTGCAAAGAGCTCACATGTTGCTGATATGCAGTTGCTTCTGGAGTGAATACATAAGTTTACTGAATATCCCATCTATAATAAGTTGCATAAGCGTACTGAATATCCCATCTATAAAATTTTCCAGATGACACGTTGGTAGATATTTAGAAGTGAAGTAACTCAGTTTTAAAGACAGTTGATAGCTTTTTTCTTGAGTCTGAGTCTGTGTGCTTTTGTGTGGGGAAAAAAAAAAGGGTGGTTAAGGACTGGCGGAAAGGTCTCCCTGTTAAAAATATTTTCTCAGGCATACTAATCACAGATCATTAGAATTGAAACATTTGCCCTATTTCCTTATGTTATATTTGAGGAACATCATACACAGAATTTAAGTGACAGTCACTTAGTGACAGAGTCCAGGAATTAAGTGGATATTCTGGTGTTAAGTCCAGTGTTTGTTCTGTGTTCCGTTGCTATTGGTTATTTCTTCAAAATTATACATTGCCTCACATAGACAATCTCATTGTTCACACTAAATTGAATGCAAGAGAGATTAAATATCATTGAGAAGATGTTTTGGTACTAAGTGTCCTTAACACCAACTGTCACTGGTGGATACCAGCCATCCTTGCTTAAGTACAGGTCTAGTTCTTCACTGAGAGACTTATTAAAATACATTTTAAATGAGTACTTGACTTCTTATTTTTATCCAAGCAAAAAAGCTCTCAAAGAGAGTAGTCAACATATATAACTAAGTTACATTACCCAGCCCTTAGTAGATGCTCAATAAATATTAGTTAGCTGACTAAATAGTCAAGAGGAAACCTCAAAGATACTTGTAGCAATGAAGAGGCAACATAATTTGGTTTAAAGATCAGAGAATTTAGAATCTTAAGTTTGGGATCTTGGGCCTTTGCTTAAGGTGTTTAAAGCTCAGTTCCTTCAGTAAGAAAATTCAGAAAACAGTACCCACCTCTCAGGACTGTGGGGGAGATTAAATGAAATAATATTTAAAAGTCCTAACCTTTATATTAAATGCTATAAAATATACTTAACAAATACTGATTGTAATTTCTTGCTAGAATATATTTGCCTCTCAGAAGAAGTAGAATATTATTTTATGCAGTGATTCTTGAAAGTTGAGAGATGGACTGACTGCATGAGAGTCATCAGAGAAACTTGGAAAAACATAGATTCTTGGAATTTACCCCAACATACTGAGTCAAAATATCTGAAAGAGGGGTCTGGGAACCTCAATTTTTGTTTGTAGCTCTTTAGGGCATTCTAATATGCACCCTCATTTGGTAATACTGATTTTTTTATGAACAGCACTCCCTTGATTTAATGATCTAAATCCTCTTTCTGGAGGCTCTGTAACTCTGTGGTTACATTTTGTTTTTTTCTGAACACAGGTTTTTTTATGGCTAATCTATTGCTTTTCATATTTTAGGTGAGCATTTGAGTATTCTCAGCCGAGTAATAAACATGATGTAGTAAACATCTTTGGCCATAAATTGGCATTTGTTATTTAATTTCTAAGTAAACTTAAGAAGGGACACATGTGTGCACACACACACTTCTCTGGGAGAATATTATACGTTCATAACTTAAGATGACTATGCTACAGGCAGACAAATAGATTTATTTATAAATAGATATATCTTTGCAAGTGAAAGATTCAGTTACATCTCTACTTTACAAATTACTTCTGTAATTGGTAAAACAAAAAAAACAGCAATGCATGTCATTTGGTCATTTACTACCTAAATTATATATGCCTACTTGATTAGAAAACCAATTTTTATTTTCTTCTCATAGGGCGTGACTTCCAAGTGTTCACTTTAATATTGTCATAAGAATTTTCCAAAAGATATCTGCCAAAATTGACACCTAATGAAACTTTTAGACACAACAAACATATTTTTTTGGCAAGTTAATTTGAAATGTCATTTTCCCTTATGGGGGATAGCTAGACCTCTTTGTCAAATACAATGAGTTTATGAGGCTACCTGAAGCCCGGTTCATGCAGTAGCACAAACTATTTCTGTGAATTTGGCCTAGTCACTTAATATCTTTGCATATAAATGTTCTCGTGAAAAATGAAATACTGAATAAATAGTTTTTAAGTTTCTTCCAGTTTCACCTAATACTATTTTATGAGTTTATAAGTTTCCTTAACACTGGGGACAGGAACAATCTAGAATAAACTCTCTAAAATGAAACTGTACAGGTCTCATCAATGGAATAGGGAAAACAAAGATTTAGCTTCATAGATTTATTAAAATGAGAATAAAAAATTATAAATCTCACTGAAAATGTGCATGTGACTTATGGTTATCCAGAGGCTCAGTTATAGGCTACTCTTTGAGAGTTATTAACTATGAAGCATCCCAACAATAATGGGTAATTGCCTTAGAAAACCCAGTCTGTCATAGCTTGAATGAGTCTGGTTCCTATTCATAACCCATCATTTAAAAAGTATACATCATTTAAAGGATAAATATAAAATATGAACTTCATAGTCCAAAGAAATGACATTCATCAAAATTTTAATGTTTCTTAAGTCTACACAAAGTGGCACAAAGGGAGCCCAGAGCATAGCCAGGCAAGAGAAGGCTCCGATTTGACTTGTATTATCCTTAATTTCCCACAGGATTCCTTCTCCCCACTGGGGGAAATACGGACGGTAATAAGGAGAATGATGACCAGCATAATGTAGGTTGCCTAGTCATATTACTTTAATACAATTAGAAATACATTCCAAGCCCCAGCATGAGCTATCTATTGCAACCACTTTTCTTCAGCCAATTTATACTCAAATCCATCAACACCACTTAACATGCACTGCTGTTCAGGCTCATTCAGCGTTTTCTTTCTTAGTCTCCAAGCACCATGCACATCAATGCATCAACATATTCACCATCACCCAGACAAGACTGCCTCTTCATAAGCTTTGTCTATAGAATTTGCTCTCCCTTCATATTATTTGTCTATTTGTCCCTTTCTTATCTTTTACTCTTTTAAATTGTAGAAAAGGGAGGTTCCCACTATTTTGAAAATAAAAGGGAAATAGTTGAGCTCTAGCTACCTTCTTTAATGTTAAAAATTATTCTGGTCAGGCAATGAGTGGGTATATGTCCTTTGTTTGCCAAGATGTCACCCTTTTGTTCCTTTCCTTTCTCTTTCCATATAATTGCAATTCTTTCCAGAGAGCTTGTAAATCCCTGCAGCCCACTTTACCTGGCAGGACATACAGCTCCCCCAGTGTTATAATGCATTGACATAGTGTGTACGAGAAGTTAACTTTGATAGGAAGTTAGAAGATAAGAAAGGTCCTAGTAACTGGCTTTGTGACTCAGGGCAAGCTACTTCTTTCTGAGCTTTACTTTTTTCATTTGAATAATTAGGTAATTCGACTAAATCAGTAGATTCTGAGTGGACATTGCAAGGCCTGAAGTAGAATATGAGGAAGAGACATGTGGTTTGGCCTTTTCAACACTTACTGGGTTTTCATTTGAAGGAAAATCAACAACAACAACAACAAAAACCACTAGGAAACGTTTAATGGCCTCTCTAGTTGTATGGTACACAATTTGGGAAGTAATAGATTATGGTAACCATAATAACATTTTAAATATTACTTCATGGTTTGAAAAGCATTTTGAATCCATGATATAGGAAATAACTGAAGCCCACCACAATGAGAACAAGCAAAGGCTATTTATTCAGAGCTTGCTAAAGCAAGGAAATCAGCCACCATCGCTTATTCTGGCAAAGACTCCAAGGCAGGCAGAAGAGCGAGAAAGCCTTACAGTGGAAAAAAAGGAAAGCTTTGGTTATGCTGGCATGGGGAAGCTATAGACAAGCTAACTAGAAGCAGGGCATCGTACGTGATTGATTAGGTGTGCATATTTGGCTTTATCCCATTGTTCCTAAGTTGGAAATGAGGGCAAAAATTAGAAAAGCTTTCAGTTATTAGATTTCTCACTCTGCATGAGAGGTGACTCTCAGGGCAGCATCTTGATTTCTGATTAAAAAGGAAGAAAAAAAGAGAATTGAAGAGTTGCAAGAACCACTGTTACCTAGAGCAGTCAGGAAATTTAAACATATACAATTTCCAGGTATTAAAGAGCATCTAAAGAGGGAGAAAGGCATCTGTGTGACCTGTTATCACTTGTCCTCACAGAGGACTAAGAGTGAGGGTTAGTAATTGTCTGATGTTTGGAAAATGTAAAATGTGCCTTGTTTAATTTTTGAAAGCACTGCATTTCGGTGGCTCCTTAGAATGGTTTTTAAGGGGGTGCTTTCATCTAAACAGTCATTCCAAACTCCAAGAGACAAGATATTTAAAAAGAAGAGTGACTTGACATGGATACAGTAGCCACCTCCGTGATAAAGTACCAAAAGCTCTTTTTCCTCAGATTATCTTCCTAGATGGGCCTGCTACAGTACCAGATAGCCTCTCATTACTGTTTCCAGGGAGTGACCGGGGTCTCAGAGTGTAGTGGAAGGGATGCAAGACCAGGGGTCAGAAGACCTGGATCTTCTCTGGGCTCTTCCATGTACCATGTGACTTTAAGCTAATCTCCAACCTTTGTTGGCCTTGATATTCTCTCTGTAAAGGATGAGGTAATCATTCCTACCCTGCCTTCCTCTGTGAGATTTTTGTCAGCCAAAAATAAGATTATTGATGGCAAGAGGTCTTATAACTTTTAAAGATGCTTACACCTTTTGCTTCTTCTCTCCCTGATTTCCCTCCCTGACTTTCCACCCTCTTCCCTTCATCTCTTATTATCTTCTCTTTTCCTCATTTCCTTTTTTCCCACTTTATTTCAGATATGACTAAAGGCAGATAGTAATTCATTAAGTTGATTAGCCAACGTGTCCTTTAACAGAGATGTGAGAGAAGTGAAAAAGAGACAAGTAAGTTTCATTTAGTCTCTAGAGGCAGGACTTGGGACTTCCAGAATGGCTGTGTGAGGAGGTTGGTGGATTATCTCCCTGAGGAAAAAAGTCATTTAACTAGTTATAATTATAAAACATAAAAAATCCACTGAAATCTCTGAAAGTTGTCCTAACAGCATGCATCCAATGGAGAAACAGGGGTACAAGACGCCCTACGAAATCTGAACAAGAAGAGTGAGAATCTGCTGCATTTAGGCCAGGCCAGGCCAAGACCTGCTCCTATCCCATGCACAGCTTCCCCATCAGCTCTTAGATTTAGAACTGCTTGTTCAGGTGCTCTATTTTGGGTGGTTATGGCCAAGAAGACAAGGCTGTCTGTCCCTGCAATTTCTAGTCTTGGGCAACCAACAGTTTTACTCTGAAAGGAGCAGGCCACAGGCATCTCTTAGATCTGCCCTCCAAACTCCATGTTACAAGTTTTATTTTGGGTGAGCATGGTCGAGAGGAATGAGGCTCCCTTCCCTCACCCAAGTTTCCACTCATTGGACAAAAGCCCTGCCTTAGACACAACAAGTCAAAACTCTTGAGGCCCAACTTGTTTATAGTACAGAGGTTTTATGCTGGGAAGGACAAGCTGAGACGATAAAAGGCTGCTGTACCCCTGGGTGCTGCTAAAGTAAAGGAGTCAAAAGACTGCTGTTCCCAACTCCCAGCTTTCAGCTTCACAGCTCTGACTAAAAGGACTGACTTTATTTCGCACAAAGCATGAGGGGGTTCATGGCTAAAGATAAATGCAGATTTTGTTAACAAGTGATTAAGAGTAGCTGGTAGTTCTATGATCCTATTGAATTTAAAAATGGAAAACCAGCCAGAAGTAATAACAGAAAAAGAGACAACCAAGGAGACACCTCTTGGGATCAAACTTATTCCTGGGGGTGTGAAAGGGAGTGTGCGTACACTAGGCTGCATTCATTTCAAGTAATCAGAATGGGACATGGGGTGGAATGGAGAGAATTCCTTAAGCAACACAGAGATCCATCAGCAAAAGGGGGAAGCCTCACTGCCTCAAGAGATTAAGCACAACATCTAACTAAACACTAGCTGAACAATGTAATCCTCTGATCCAGGGGCAATACCTGGAAACCAGGCTTAAAAGTAATCACTCTCCACCCTGGTGGTCTGGAAGACTGTGCCTGGCCAAAGCTGAGCCCTCTCATGAATAACTGGAGAGGAAACTTTTGAGCTATTAGTCCCTGGTTGAATGTGAAACATAAACTTCCTGAATTATGAAAGCAATATCCAAGGAACACACACACACACACACACACACACACACACACACACACACACATATCCAGAGGTAATGAGTGAAATTTAACTGACCAATGGGGCTGATGCACAACCTTTAACCAATATTTGGGGTTTATGGACTCAGGGGCTAATCTCAGGAAGCTGAGCTAAAAGACGCAAACAAGGAGAACAATTTTGAGAAGGGACATCTGAGGCTGCACATGGCAGGGAAAATGGACTTCACAAAATCAATTCAGACAAATTACTAATAAATAAACAAAACAAGTACCAAAACAAAAAATAGCAACAAGTCACAGAGGCAGAGGAGTCAATATATAATTCAAAGTGCTTAGCACATTGCCAGGCTCATATTAATCACTAGTTTAGAGTCAAACTGACTGAGTCCTAACATTGTTCTGACACTCACTTGCTGTGTGATCTGTGCAAGCTGCTTTTCTCCTCTGTGTCTTAGGTTTCCTGTAATTCAGTGATAATCGTATTTATACCTCAGGGTTGTTGTGAGGATTAAATTAATTATGTATGAAAATAACTGACACATAGTCTATGCCCAAGTAATATTAGCTATTATCATAATTAGGTATGGGTTTCCCTCTTTTCCATATATAGTGTGTGCTGGTTACCAAAATCCCTCTAATAGATTACTATCCACTTTGAATCGATTATGAATGCTTTTAAAATGTCAAAAGTCCTGGGAAGGTTTGTCTATGATGTCATGGACACTTGCAATAAATATGTTCACCACCTTTTCATTGCCATAGACTAAATGGGGCAGGAAAGCTTATGTTTGACCAAAAGAAAGGGGAACATCATGATGGAAAGAGGAGAGCCAAGGAGGTTAGCAGATGCTAAATGACAAATCTCAATGATGTTGCATTTTCACTTAGTCCAAACCACCTATGCCCACCCTAATGAGTTAGAACAGAATTCTGGAGGTGAGTGGCATTCAATTGCATAGATCAAGTCTTTCTGATTTCTCTAAAAACTCAACACCCCGTTGCTTGTTGCTAGGTAAGCTAATCCTGTGATTTATTTTTGATTGTGAATAGACAGAAAGACAAACTATATCACAAGATCTCTCTAGAATACTGCAGGATTATTTGGCTCAGCATTTCTTACAAGCCAAACGCTAGATCAACATCACCATCCATGATTCCATTTACTGGCATTAAAGCCCAAATCTTCCCCAGAGCTTTTCTGACTGCAGAACAGGTCTTGCTAACAAATAAACTTAAATGCTTTATTACAAAAGGAAAAATGCAGAGAAACAGAAAGGCACCAATCTCCCTTACACCAGGCTCACGAAGAAGGGAAATACAATCTTTCTTGTAACTAGAATTTGGTTTTCTTGGTTTTAGCCATAGACATGACAATAAATATAAATTGCCTCAGGGCACATTTTTATTTAAAAAATCCCATTTACAAAGGTTAGCAGTTGCATTACAATTTGAGCAAGGTTTATAAAAAAATGGCTTTATGTGCTGGGTACTTGTTTTATTTCTGAAAACAAATTAGCCATCATTCTGTGCTCCTAATTAGAGCTTTGCGTTTCCATAGAAGCCTTATTCTTTTAATTATTCTCAAAGTTTATGAAACAGATGAGAACTTTTTCCTTTTTATTATTTACATTTAGTAAAAGCTACTCTAAAAATTTTCAAACATTAATAAAATAAGGACAATGGTGTGAAAAACCCCACAAACACATCTTTCAGACTCAAGAATTATCTAGGTTTTGCCACACTTGCTTTATCTGTCTCTCTATATTCAATTTTCTTTTGTACTTGTTTTTTCTTTTAAACACGAATCCTTGTAACCATCTAATACCTAGTTTATAATCATATTTCCTCAGTTGTTTCCTTACAACTTAAAGTATGGGTTGCTTAAGGGTTCAACCCACGTCCATCATTACATATGGTTGTTATGAATCTGAGCCTCTTTAATGCTGGAGTAGTATATTTCCTTTTTTTTTATGCTATTGATTTATGTAAAAAGAAAACAAAATAGGTTAGCTAATTTGAAGGATGTCTTTGTTTTTTCTAACCTTATTATTTCCTGAAAACTGGAAATGAGCTCTCATGACTGACATTCTATTAGAATCAGGTTCAACCATTTGGTAAGAATATTTTACAGATGGTGCTAAATACTTTATATTCACCACATCAAGAGACACAAAATATGTAACTATCTCTTGGTGATGCTATGATTTATCTGTGAGTTCAGGGTGTGACAGCCCTATCCTCTTATTCTTTTTCTTATTAGCATTTCCCATGATTGTCTCCTGTTTTTAATGATTGGTGCCAGTCCCATGATTAAATAGGACATTGCAAAATATTTGTAATTCTATCATTTCTTCTATATGTATTAGTAATAATTATTTTAACAAAGAATAACTTTTCAATATTTATATAATAGTATGATTTGTTCAACCTGAAAAACAATTCCAATAAGAAAAGCATTTAATTCTTAAGTTGTTAGAGAAAGGATTTGGGGCCTGTTACTTCTAATATAACCAATTAATTGGGAGAGGTGTGGATAGCTCCCTTCTCCTACCTCTTTCTTTCTTTCTACATATCATCATAATTTTACAAGTTTTTATTTATGAAATGAGTCTGAATCAATTTCAATTATTATTTTTTCAATGTTTAACTTCTGTCATTTTTGAATCTTTGACCATTAGAAGTCCCTTCATGTTTGACAGTGACCCTTTGACATGACATATGTCTTTGTACATCCCCTTTCTTTCCAGCAAAAAGAAATGACAGACTTATAGAGTACCTACGTTCCCCACATCTGGGATTAGACATTACCTCTGGGGCTCTGGGCCCACAACCTGGGAACTAGATGAACTAAGTATTCTCAAACTCTCATTACTTTCAAACATTTCCTGTTGTGAAAGTTAGAAAGTATGTATTTTAAGAAGAACAATAATGAATTTATTCTAGTATGTCCTATTAAAATTTACTGCTAGGTTTTTTAAAAGCAAATAAATAACTCTTTTACCTGTGTTTTTAATAGTTGCCATTAGTTTATAAAGTTTTCTTGTTTGGTTAAATTCTACCTTGTCTGATATCAGAATTACAACTTCTTTTCATTTGTATCTTCTTGGTATATTTTTGCTCATCCTTTTATTTTTAACTTTTCTAAATCATTTTGCATTAGGTGTGTCTTTTGTGTTCACCAAGCAGTTGGATATGAATTTGTTAGCCAATCTAAACATCTTTTTAGTTTTTTTAATAAAGTTAAGCACATTTATATTTACTAATGAACTACTCAAAATTCTAATTTCTGTCATATGATTTTCCATTATATTTATATATTCACATGTGTACACACAGTAAATCTTTCACTACATTATGATTTTTTAATGTTGATGGTATTTATTTTGGTTTTTAGGATAGTTTATCTTTTGGTTCTTGTGGTTTTCATCATACCAATATCTTTCTTTATATAATATCTGTAGCGCTGTCTTTTCTGGATGATGTCTATTAGCTACTTACAATGAACAATAATGAAGATAGCTAGCACCAATTTTTCTCATTTTCTCCCCTCCATTACTCAATTTCAATGACAAACATTACCTTAAAGATATTTTTGACTCAAATGCTTAAGCTTTTGTTATTTCATTTTTCTTGCAAGTCAATACTAATGATGTCATCAGTAACCATATTCCGTTATCCACTTAGTCTCATCTTCTCTGATTTTGGTTATTTATATTACATCTATATTGTCAGATTATATAACATTTACAAGGTAGTTTGTCATCTTTGTTTATTTATTCCTCAAAGCTCACTCCTGGGATCTACACTATAGCTTATCCAGTCATTTTTGGGTGCCTGAGCCTTTCTAAGGCATTTCTTAGGGAGCATTCATGAGACCAGTATTCCCTAAATGGTCAGGAGACATTTTGGAAGATTAAGAAACTACACTGTTACTGTGTGTATTAATACATTCTCACACCACTATAAGGATATAACTGAGACTGGGTAACTTATAAAGAAAGAGGTTTAATTGACTCACAGTTCCATAGGTCTGGGGAAGCCTCAGGAAACTTAAGATCATGGCAGAAGAGGAAGAAAATATGTCCTTCTACACATGGCAGCAGCAAGAAGAATTATAAGCGAAGGGGGTGGGGGAAAGCCCCTTATAAAGCCATTAGATCTCATGACAACTCATTCACTATCATGAGAACAGCATGAGAGTAATTGCTCCCATGATTAAATTACTTCCAACCAGGTCCTTCCTACGACATGTGGGGATTATGGGAACTACAATTCAAGATGCAATTTGGGTGTGGACACAGCCAAACCATATCATTCTGCCCCTGGCCCCTCCCAAAGCTCATGCATGTCCTCACATTTTAAAACACAATCATGCCCTTCCAACAGTCTCCTGAAGTCTTAACTCATTCCAGCATTAACTCAAAAGGCAAAGTCCAAAGTTTCATCTGAGACAAGTCAAGTTTCTTTCACCTATGAGCCTGGAAAATCAAGAGCAAGTTAGTTACTTCCTAGATACAATGGGTGTACAGGCATTGGGTAAATACAATCGTTGCATATGGGAGAAAATCACCCACATAATGGAGGTACAGATCCCATACAAGCCCAAAATCCAATAGGGCAGTCATTAAACCTTGAAATTCCAAAAGTATCCCCTTTGACTCCATGTCTCACATGCAGGTCATACTGATGCAAGAGGTGCGCTCCCACAGCCTTGGGCAGCTCTGCCCTGTGGCTTTACAGGCTACTGCCCCCTCTTTCATGGTTGCTTTAATGGGCTTGAATTTCTCCCTAGAAAATGGGTTTTTCTTTTCTATCACATTGGTAGTCTGCAAATTTCCCAAACTTTTATGCTCTGCTTCCTCTTGAATGTTTTGTCACTTAGAAATATCTTCTACCAGATACCCCAAATCATCTCTCTCAAGTTCACAGTTTCACAGATCTCTAGGGCAGGGGCAAAATGCTGCCAGTATTTTTCATAGCAAGAGTGACCTTTACTTCAGTTCCCAATGAGTTCCTTATCTCTGTCTGAGACCATCTCATCATTGACTTTATTGTCCGTATCACTATCAGCATTTGGGTCAAAGCCATTCAACAAGTCTCTAGGAAATTCCAAACTCTCCCACATCTTCCTATCTTTTGAGCCTTCCAAGTCTCTAGAAACTTGTAAACTTTCCCACATTTTCCTGTCTTCTTCTGAGCCCTCCAAGTTGCTCTAACCTTTGCCTGTTACCCAGTTCCAAAGTGACTTCCACATTTTCAAGTATCTTTACAGCAGCGCCCCACTACCAGGTACCAATTTACTGTATTAGTCCATTCTCATGCTGCTAATTAAGACCTGCCTGAGACTGGGTAATGTATAAAGGAAAGAGGTTCAATTGGCTCACAGTTCCGTGTGGCTGGGGAAGCCTCAGGAAACTTACAGTTATGATGGAAGAGGAAGCAAACATGTCCTTCTTCACAAGGCAGCAGGAGAGAGAAGAATGAGCAAAAGGGATAAAGCCTCTTATAAAACCATCAGATTTCATGAGAACTCACTCACTATCATGAGAATAACGTGAAGGTAACTGCTTCTATGATTAAATTACCTCCTACTGGGCCCCTCCCAAGACACGTGGGGATTATGGAAACTACAATTCAAGTTGAGATTTGGGTGGGGACGCAGCCAAACTATATCACTGTGAGGCACTGTTGGCAGCTCTAGAATAGATATTTATTAGGTGCCAACCATGCCAGGTGATTCAGTGATTGTTAAATTGAAGCTCTTGCCTTCAAGAATTTCACAGCTTTTATTATGTAATAGTGCTCTTTTGCGCTAGGAATCTCAGAGTTCTGCTAAGGTGTTTCCTTGTTCAGGTAAATTATCAGCTATATTTCTGAACACCAGATTTCAGACTCTTTAAGATCAATCTATTCCTTTGCATCTGGCCCAGGCTACAGCCCTCCAGATGACTAAGAGTTACACTAACGTTCATGGAGATTAATGTCAGGGCTGGAGAAACTTTATGGTCTCTATAAGAAACCACCGGACCATACTAGATTTTAAAATATGTCAAATTTATCCATGATCTCTTTTTCATTCTCTTCTAAACTCCTTTTTTTGGTCAGCAATCTGGTGTCATGAGGATACCTGCCCTTTTCCCAATGCATACACAATGCTGTAAACCTTCCTTAGTTTCTCTCCCTATTCCCATCAAGGTTGAATTGAACTTTATTCCACTTACCCAGGACATTATTCTTATCCAATTCACTGTACTAACTCAGGGAATGAAAATAGATTTCATTTTCTATGCAAACTTTGATACGGTGTGCATAAAAATACTGCACTAAAACAGCTTCTAAGGCCACATCCCATCTCAGTAGGGCTATTGTAATTAATTATGGATGTTTGCCAAAGGATGAAGGAATGCCAGATGGAAACCCTGTTATTTGCGAACCTACACTAACTCATGATGATACTGTGCTACTTTATGTAATCTGGCTCACTTGTATTATGAGCTCTTTTAAGATTTGGGGCTAATTAAATATTTGAATTTTTAAACAGATAGCAACAAGAAAATATGAGGAAAATTTCAATGTAGACACTCCCATTTCTTGAAGACTTTTAGAGAGTAAGTATTTTTGGTTAATTAAATGGCATGGTCATCTTTGTGATCCTTAATGGCATTAACTAAATGTCTTAAGTAAAGTTCTTGGTATTCAGTGATGAAAAGTATATTTACTTTAGAGCTTAATTTTAATTATGGAAACAAGCTAATAAACAAAATTAATATTATATCACAATTATTTGTAAAAGCTTTGTGCATTTGCTTTGGGAACATCAAAAAGGTCTATTTCAGAAAATCAGGTCAGAGAAATCTTCCCGGGGGAATGGTGTTTGAGTTGATTGCTAAAGGATGAATTGGAATTGGCAAATACAGGGTGCTGATGAGGGAGAGTTTTTGCAAGAACAGAGAACACTTGGCACTAAAGCATGATGTACTTGTAGAGCTAGTTATTCACTTCAGTGTGAATGTAGAGTAGGATGCAAGTAGGTGTGTAGAGAACTGAGACTACAGTGACAGGCAGAGACCAGCTATTATGTGGCAGAGACACACATCATGTGTCTTAGTGCCAACTTAAGGCTTGTATTTAAACAATCCCTGTTAAAACAGACTATGGGAAGCTCCAAGATATTTTAAGCAGAAAATGCAATAATCAGAATGAAAAATTTTGTAATAAAATATGCTGGTTAAAACTATAGACATAGCATTCATTAATTCATCTAATTACTTACCATCTAATAAATAAGCATCTACTATGTCTTCATCACTATTCTAGGAACTGAGGATTTAATAGTTAGCAATAGCAGACATGATCCTGGTACTCATGGCTGCAAATTCAGCTTGCCTTTTTTACTTTTAGATCCAATCCTCTAGTATACTCTAACCTGCCTTTATTTATATTATTAATTTACCTATTGATTAGATTACTCCAATTTGCTTGCTGACATTTAAAAATATCTTCCTATTTGGAAAGTAATAAAAATATACAAAACCAATAAACCTATTAACCAACCAAACAAACAACTCGCTCTTCATCACCCTCCTTCTATTGCAGAATTTCCTTGCTCCTCTTCATAGAACAGCCAGTTACTTCCTCCCCTTTCTCTTCATCCCAAGAAGGATTTTGTTCCTACCATTTCACCAAAACAGCTGTTATCAATGTCGTTGTTCTCCATCTTTGCAAACTCATGATGCATTCTCTTTCTCTACCTCTTCATTCTCTCAGCAGCATCTGATTTTCTTGCAGCACTTTCTCACCAAGCTTTGTGACTCAACACTCTCCTGTTTTCCCTGTAATACCTTCCAGATTTCTCCCTCTCAGACTTCTTTGTTGACTTCCCTCAATCTGTCTGGACTCTAAAAGTTGTAGTGCCACATGGTCTGTAATCCCCTGTCCTTCTTCATCTAGATTCTCTATTTAATTGATTTTATTTAGTTTCATAGCTTAAATGCCACTTGTACATTTATAACTCCCTGATGTATATATCTTATTTTACTCCCAGGGCTCCAGAAATGCACAAATGTCTTCTCAATGTTTCCACTTGAATGTCTCATAGACACACCAGGCTAAACATACACATCTAAAATAAAAAGATTCTTCACCATCCACTTTCCCTCAGATCTGCTTCTTCCCCAGTCTTTATCACTTGAGTAAATGACACCACAATTCACTGGCCAACAATTTAGGAGTCAGCCTTGGTGCATCTCTTTCCCACTTGCCACTCTTCACATTGAACTCTTAGCAAGCCTTGTTGGCTTCTTGCAAAATATATTCAAAATACGACCCCTTTTATCATATCCTCTGCAGCTTCCCTAGCTACTATCATGTTGCCTTAGAGTGAGCATAATAACCTCCCAACAAGTTACCTTGCTTTGATTCTGCTCCGCATAGTCTATTCAGAGAGCAGCCAGTGTTGTTTCTGAAATGCAAACATGGGCATATTCCACAGGCTTTTTCTCCTACTTCTGCTAATATCCTCCTATTACAACCGCAACATAATCTAGGCAGTAGGGTAGAGGAAGCGGAAGAAAAAATCTCATCTCCTCCCTTTTAAGAAGACCTTCCAGTAGTACCGAAAGGCACTTCTTATATTGCACTGGCTGCAACTTAGTTATATAGCAACACTTAGCTGCAGAAGAGTACAGGAAATGTGTTACTTTTTCTTGGTGATCATGTGCCCACTAAAAATTAGAGCTCTATTACTAAGAAGGAATTACTGATATTGGGATAAATAATCAGCAGTCTCTGCCTCATTGCTCAAGTGACTCCTCATTAGAAAGGCCTTTATTGGCCACTGTGTATAAGGTACACATATGCTTATCTTATTATTTTGGTTTATTGTCCTCAAAACACATCACTACCTGAATTTATGATACTGATCAATCCATGTCTGTCTATTCTTCTAGAATTTTCTCTATCTAACCATATGTTTATTTGAAATCTGTTCACATATTTATTGTCTGTTTTTTTTATTTGAATATAAAGACTCAAAAACCAGGGACATTATATATCTGTTGGATAACCGTATTCCCAGCAACTAAATCAATGCCTATTATTTAATAGGCACTTAATGCATTTATACTGAAAATAATTTTCTCTGTGAAGTAGAAGATGAGGTTGTATCTCCTGTGAACAAAAATATATGTGTGTATGATTGGATGGCTCCTGGGGATATCAGAGTTTTAGGAGAATTGGTAATGTTTAAAATGGTTAAGGAGAATGTGAGAGAAATGGTAAGGTTTGTGTATGATATTCAAGGCCCATGTGAGACTGGTTATCATACATTTTATGATGTAAATCTGTTTTGTAATACGACTTTCTCCAGCAATGCTCAGTTAGTAGGATTCAGAAAACAGGAAATAACTAGCTGTTAATCTACTGTTGAGAGTTTAAGATATTGGCAAAAGTATTGTTGAAATAGTGAAAATTTTGAATTTTTCTTGGTCATTATATAGAAAACAATGACTATAATTATAATAAGTAGTTTGGATGAAAATAATAAAAAGAGAAATGAGTTAGAATAATAATGCTACATATTAATAGTGTTTTTAGGTTCAAAGTGGTAGTGTGTGCATGTGTCTTTATGTAATCTCATAAATGTATAAATTTAATTTTCATGAGTGTATAAATAAAAATAACCTATGACATTTTCAAAGGAGACATTACTATCCTTATCTTACAAATGAAGAAATTACAAATGAAAGAGTTTGCTGACTTCCCCCAAAAACAACAGGAAATTAAAGTAAAAAGCAGAACAGAGATCAAAATTTCCTGAATGTTTGTCTAATTCTCCAAAAGGGATATATAGGAGACATCCTGCTGTCTTCAGTTAGCATGGTTTCATTAACTTGGTTTGAGTGCTTTAATAATATAAGGACATATTATATTTCATCATTTTCTATTAACTCAAAGGAAGAAATGCATAGATACGTGTTTTTTGCTGTTGGCAAATGAGTAATATTGGCTTTCACTCAAGACACTCACACTAATGAAAACATAAGTAGGTGGAGTAGTGTACTGAATTTTGCATGAATAATGGTTTCAAAATTAAACCCACTAAAAGAATAACATTTCTTTTCAGATGATAGGTACCTATAAACCTCAACATTTTCTTAGTGTGACATAAATATAAACTTCAAGTAGCAAGGTGTAGTAGAAAAAGTATGGACTTTCAAACACACACAAATTAGAATCCTTCCCTAGCTTTCTCAGAAAATTAGTTTAGTCATTCACAATATAGGAATGATAAGCACTTCATAGCATGATCAGGAGCATTCTAGACAGACTCGTACCAGAAATTAAATTATTTTTTATTTTATTTTATTATTATTATACTCTAAGTTTTAGGGTATATGTGCACAACGTGCAGGTTTGTTACATATGTATACATGTGCCATGTTGGTATGCTGCACCCATTAACTGGTCATTTAGCATGAGGTATATCTCCTAATGCTATCCCTCCCCCTTCCTCCCACCCCACAACAGTCCCAGGTGTGTGATGATCCCCTTCTTGTGTCCATGTGTTCTCATTTTTCAGTTCCCACCTATGAGTGAGAACATGCGGTACTTGGTTTTTTGTCCTTGCGATAGTTTGCTGAGAATGATGGTTTCCAGATTCATCCATGTACCTACAAAGGACATGAACTCATTATTTTTTATGGCTGCATAGTACTCCATGGTGTATATGTGCCACATTTTCTTAATCCAGTCTATCGTTGTTGGACATTTGGGTTGGTTCCAAGTCTTTGCTATTGTGAATAGTGCTGCTATAAACATACGTGTGCATGTGTCTTTATAGCAGCATGATTTATAATCTTTTGGGTATATACCCAGTAATGGGATGGCTGGGTCAAATGGTATTTCTAGTTCTAGATCCCTGAGGAATTGCCACACTGACTTCCACAATGGTTGAACTAGTTTACAGTCCCACCAACAGTGTAAAAGTGTTCCTATTTCTCCACATCCTCTCCAGCACCTGTTGTTTCCTGACTTTTTAATGATCGCCACTCTAACTGGTGTGAGATGGTATCTCATTGTGGCTTTGATTTGCATTTCTCTGATGGCCAGTGATTATGAGCATTTTTGCATGTGTTTTTTGGCTGCATAAATGTCTTCTTCTGAGAAGTGTCTGTTCATATCATTTGCCCACTTGTTGATGGGATTGTTTGTTTTTTTCTTGTAAATTTGTTTGAGTTCATTGTAGATTCTGGATATTAGCCCTTTGTCAGATGAGTAGGTTGCAAAAATTTTCTCCCATTCTGTAGGTTGCCTT
>NW_026652286.1:25772644-25777549 GCF_009828535.3 Hylobates moloch
ATGGTAGTTTCTTTTGCTGTGCAGAAGCTCTTTAGTTTAATTAGATCACATTTGTCAATTTTGGCTTTTGTTGCCATTGCTTTTGGTGTTTTAGACATGAAGTCCTTGCTTGTGCCTATGTCCTGAATGGTATTGCCTAGGTTTTCTTCTAGGGATTTTATGGTTTTAGGTCTAACATGTAAGTCTTTAATCCATCTTGAATTCATTTTTGTATAAGGTGTAAGGAAGGGATCCAGTTTCAGCTTTCTACATATGGCTAGCCAGTTTTCCCAGCACCATTTATTACATAGGGAATCCTTTCCACATTGCTTGTTTTTGTCAGGTTTGTCAAAGATCAGATAGTTGTAGATAGGCAGCATTATTTCTGAGGGCTCTGTTCTGTTACATTGGTCTGTATATCTGTTTTGGTACCAGTACCACGCTGTTTTGGTTACTGTAGCCTTGTAGTATAGTTTGAAGTCAGGTAGCGTGATGCTTCCATCTTTGTTCTTTTGGCTTAGGATTGACTTGGTGATGCGGGCTCTTTTTTGGTTCCATATGAACTTTAAAGTAGTTTTTTCCAATTCTGTGAAGAAAGTCATTGGTAGCTTGATGGGGATGGCATTCAATCTACAAATTAGCTTGGGCAATATGGCCATTTTCACGATATTGATTCTTCTTACCCACGAGCATGGAATGTTCTTCCATTTGTTTGTATCCTCTTTTATTTCATTGAGCAGTGGTTTGTAGTTCTCCTTGAAGAGGTCCTTCACATCTCTTGTAAGTTGGATTCCTAGGTATTTTATTTTCTTTGAAGCAACTGGGAATGGGAGTTCACTCATGATTTGGCTCTCTGTTTGTCTGTTATTGGTGTATAAGAATGCTTGTGATTTTTGCACATTGATTTTGTATCCTGAGACTTTGCTGAACTTGATTATCAGGTTGAGGAGATTTTGGGCTGAGACGATGGAGTTTTCTAGATATACAATCATGTCATCTGCAAACAGGGACAATTTGACTTCCTCTTTTCCTAATTGAATACCCTTTATTTCCTTCTCCTGCCTGATTGCCCAGGCCAGAACTTCCAACACTATGTTGAATAGGAGTGGTGAGAGAGGGCATCCCTCTCTTGTGCCCGTTTTCAAAGGGAATGCTTCCAGTTTTTGCCCATTCAGTATGATATTGGCTGTGGGTTTGTCATAGATAGCTCTCATTATTTTGAGATACATCCAATCAATACCTAATTTTTTTTTATTATTATTATACTTTAGGTTTTAGGGTACATGTGCACAATGTGCAGGTTTTATTACATATGTATCCATGTGCCATGCTGTTTTGCTGCACCCATTAACTCATCACTTAGCATTAGGTATACCTCCTAATGCTGGCTCTCCCAGCTCCCCCCACCCCACAACAGTCCGCAGAGTGTGATGTTCCCCTTCCTGTGTCCATGAGTTCTCATTGTTCAATTCCCACCTATGAGTGAGAACATGCAGTGTTTGGTTTTTTGTCCTTGCGATAGTTTACTGAGAATGATGCTTTCCAGTTTCATCCATGTCCCTACAAAGGACATGAACTCATCATTTTTTATGGCTGCATAGTATTCCATGGTGTATATGTGCCACATTTTCTTAATCCAGTCTATCATTGTTGGATATTTGGGTTGGTTCCAACTCTTTGCTATTGTGAATAGTGCCGCAATAAACATACGTGTGCATGTGTCTTTATAGCAGCATGATTTATCCTCCTTTGGGTATATACCCAGTAATGAGATGGCTGGGTCAAATGGTATTTCTAGTTCTAGATCCCTGAGGAATCGCCACATTGACTTCCACAATGGTTGAACTAGTTGACAGTCCCACCAACAGTGTAAAAGTGTTCCTATTTCTCCACATCCTCTCCAGCACCTGTTGTTTCCTGACTTTTTAATGATGGCCATTCTAACTGGTGTGAGATGGTATCTCACTGTGGTTTTGATTTGCATTTCTCTGATGGCCAGTGATGATGAGCATTTTTTCATGTGTTTTTTGGCTGCATAGATGTCTTCTTTTGAGAAGTGTCTGTTTATGTCAGGACATAGGCGTGGGCAAGGACTTCATGTCTGAAACACCAAAAGCAATGGCAACAAAAGCCAAAATTGACAAATGGGATCTCATTAAACTAAAGAGCTCCTGCGCAGCAAAAGAAACTACCATCAGAGTGAACAGGCAACCTACAAAATGGGAGAAAATTTTTGCAACCTACTCATCTGACAAAGAGCTAATATGCAGAATCTACAATGAACTCAAACAAATTTACAAGAAAAAAACAAACAACCCCATCAAAAAGTGGGCAATCAATATCTAATTTATTTGAGAGTTTTTAGGATGAAGCATTGTTGAATTTTGTCAAAGGCCTTTTCTGCATCTATTGAGAGAATCATGTGGTTTTTGTCTTTGGTTCTGTTTATATGCTGGATTACATTTGTTGATTTGTGTATGTTGAACCAGCCTTACATCTCGGGGATGAAGCCCACTTGATCATGGTAGATAAGCTTTTTGATGTGCTGCTGGATTCGGTTTGCCAGTATTTTATTGAGCATTTTTGAATCGATGTTCATCAAGGGTATTGGTCTGAAATTCTCTTTTTTGGTTGTGTCTCTGCCAGGCTTTGGTATCAGGAAGATGCTGGCCTCATAAAATGAGTTAAGGAGGATTCCCTCTTTTTCTATTGATTGGAATAGTTTCAGAAGGAATGGTACCAGCTCCTCCTTGTACCTCTGGTAGAATTCGGCTGTCAATCCATCTGGTCCTGGACTTTTTTTGGTTGTTAAACTATTGATTATTGCCTCAATTTCAGAGACTCTTATTGGACTACTAAGAGATTCAAATGCTTCCTGGTTTAGTCTTGGGAGGGTGTATGTGTCGAGGAATTTATCCATTTCGTCTAGTTTTTCTAGTTTAATTGCGTAGAGGTGTTGATAGTATTCTCTGATGGTAGTTTGCATTTCTGTGGGATTGGGGGTGATATCCCCTTTATCATTTTTTATTGCGTCTATCTGATTCTTCTCTCTTTTCTTCTTTATTAGTCTTGCTAGCAGTCTATCAATTTTGTTGATCTTTTCAAAAAACCAGCTCCTGGATTCATTAATTTTTTGAAGGGTTTTTGTGTCTCTATTTCCTTCAGTTCTGCTCTGATCTTAGATATTTCTTGCCTTCTGCTAGCTTTTGAATGTGCTTGCTCTTGCTTTTCTAGTTCTTTTAATTGTGATGTTAGAGTGTCAATTTTGGATCTTTCCTGCTTTCTCTTGTGGGCATTTAGTGCTATAAATTTCCCTCTACACACTGCTTTGAATGTGTCCCAGAGATTCTGGTATGTTGTGTCTTTGTTCTTGTTGGTTTCAAAGAACATCTTTATTTCTGCCTTCATTTCATTATGTACCCAATAGTCATTCAGGAGCAGGTTGTTCAGTTTCCATGTAGTTGAGCGGTTTTGAGTGAGTTTCTTAATCCTGAGTTCTAGTTTGATTGCACTGTGGTCTGAGAGACAGTTTGTTATAATTTCTGTTGTTTTACATTTGCTGAGGAGAGCTTTACTTCCAACTATGTGGTCAATTTTGGAATAGGTGTGGTGTGGTGCTGAAAAAAATGTATATTCTGTTGACTTGGGGTGGAGAGTTCTGTAGATGTCTATTAGGTCTGCTTGGTGCAGAGCTGAGTTCAATTCCTGGATATCCTTGTTAACTTTCTGTCTCGTTGATCTGTCTAATGCTGACAGTGGGGTGTTAAAATCTCCCATTATTATTGTGTGGGAGTTTAAGTCCCTTTGTAGGTCACTGAGGACTTGCTTTATGAATCTGGGTGCTCCTGTGTTGGGTGCATATATATTTAGGATATTTAGCTCTTCTTGTTGAATTGATCCCTTTACCATTATGTAATGGCCTTCTTTGTCTCTTATGATCTTTGTTGGTTTAAAGTCTATTTTATCAGAGACTAGGATTGCAACCCCTGCCTTTTTTTGTTTTCCAGTTGCTTGATAGATCTTCCTCCATCCCTTTATTTTGAGTCTATGTGTGTCTCTGCACGTGAGATGGGTTTCCTGAATACAGCACACTGATGGGTCCTGACTCCTTATCCAGTTTGCCAGTCTGTGTCTTTTGATTGGAGCATTTAGCCCATTTACATTTAACGTTAATATTGTTATGTGTGAATCTGATCCTGTCATTATGATGTTAGTTGGTTATTTTGCTCGTTAGTTGCTATAGTTTCTTCCTAGCCTCGATGGTCTTTACAATTTGGCATGTTTTTGCAGTGGCTGGAACCGGTTGTTCCTTTCCATGTTTAGTGCTTCCTTCAGGAGCTCTTTTAGGGCAGGCCTGGTGGTGACAAAATCACTCAGCGTTTGCTTGTCTGTAAAGTATTTTATTTCTCCTTCACTTATGAAGCTTAGTTTGGCGGGATAGCAAATTCTGGGTTGAAAATTCTTTTCTTTAAGAATGTTGAATATCAGCCCCCACTCTCTTCTGGCTTGTAGAGTTTCTGCTGAGAGATCAGCTGTCAGTCTGATGGGCTTCCCTTTGTGGGTAACCCGACCTTTCTCTCTGGCTGCCCTTAACATTTTTTCCTTCATTTCAACTTTGGTGAATCTGACAATTATGTGTCTTGGAGTTGCCCTTCTCGAGGAGTATCTTTGTGGCGTTCTCTGTATTTCCTGAATCTGAATGCTGGCCTGCCTTGCTAGATTGGGGAAGTTCTCCTGGATAATATCTTGCAGAGTGTTTTCCAACTTGGTTCCATTCTCCCCATCATTTTCAGGTACACCAATCAGACGTAGGTTTGGTCTTTTCACATAGTCCCAAATTTCTTGGAGGCTTTGTTCATTTCTTTTTATTCTTTTTTCTCTAAACTTCCCTTCTCTCTTCATTTCATTCATTTCATCTTCCATCAG
>NW_026652286.1:25777649-25778127 GCF_009828535.3 Hylobates moloch
AAAAGAAATGAACAAAGCCTCCAAGAAATTTGGAGGCTTTGTTCATTTCTTTTTATTCTTTTTTCTCTAAACTTCCCTTCTCTCTTCATTTCATTCATTTCATCTTCCATCAGTGATACCCTTTCTTCCAGTTGATCGCATCTGCTACTGAGGCTTCTGCAATCTTCGCGTAGTTCTCGAAACTTGGCTTTCAGCTCCATCAGCTCCTTTAAGCCCTTCTCTCCATTGGTTATTCTAGTTATCCATCCTTCTAATTTTTTTTCAAAGTTTTTAACTTCTTTGCTATTGTTTTGAATTTCCTCTCGTAGCTCAGAGTAGTTTGATCGTCTGAAGCCTTCTTCTCTCAACTCATCAAAGTCATCCTCCATCCAGCTTTGTTCCGTTGCTGGTGAGGAACTGCGTTCCTTTGGAGGAGGAGAGGTGCTCTGTTGTTTAGAGTTTCCAGTTTTTCTGCTCTGTTTTTTCCCCATCTTTGTGG
>NW_026652286.1:25778227-25878075 GCF_009828535.3 Hylobates moloch
GTACAGATGGGTTTTTGGTGTTGAAGTCCTTTCTGTTTGTTAGTTTTCCTTCTACCAGACAGGACCCTCAGCTGCAGGTCTGTTGGAGTTTACTAGAGGTCCACTCCAGACCCTGTTTGGCTGGGTGTCAGCAGCGGTGGCTGCAGAACAGCGGATTTTCGTGAGACCACAAATTCAGCTGTCTGATAGTTCCTCTGAAAGTTTTGTCTCAGAGGAGTACCCAGTTGAATGAGGTGTCAGTCTGACCCTACTGGGGGGGTGCCTCCCAGTTAGGCTGCTCAGGGGTGAGGGACCCACTTTAGGAGGCAGTCTGTCTGTTCTCAGATCTCCAGCTGCGTGCTGGGAGAACCACTACTCTCTTCAAAGCTGTCAGTCAGACAGGGGCATTTAAGTCTGTGGAGGTTCTTTGCTGAGTTTTTGTTTGTCTGTGCCCTGCCCCCAGAGGTGGAGCCTACAGAGGCAGGCAGGCCTCCTTGAGCTGTGGTGGGCTCCACCCAGTTCGAGCTTCCTGGCTGCTTTGTTTACCTAAGCAAGCCTGGGCAATGGCGGGCGCCCCTCCCCCAGCCTCGCTGCCGCCTTGCAGCTTGATCTCAGACTGCTGTGCTAGCAATCAGCGAGACTCCGTGGGCATAGGACCCTCCGAGCCAGGTGCGGGACACAATCTCCTAGTGTGCCGTTTTCCAGGCCCGTTGGAGAAGCGCAGTATTAGGATGGGACTGACCCGATATTCCAGGTGCCGTCTGTTTCCCCTTTCTTTGACTAGGAAAGGGAACTCCCTGACCCCTTGCACTTCCCGAGTGAGGCAATGCCTCGCCCTGCTTCGGCTCGCGCAGAGTGTGCTTCACCGTCTGTCCTGCACCCACTGTTAGGCACTCCCTAGTGAGATGAAACCGGTACCTCAAGCAGAAATGCAGAAATCACCAGTCTTCTGTGTCGCTGGGGCTGGGAGCTGGAGACCGGAGCTGTTCCTATTCGGCCATCTTGGCTCCACCCTGGAATTTTTTTTTTTTTTTTTTAAGACGGAGTCTTGCTCTGTCGCCCAGGCTGGAGTTCAGTGGTGCCACTGCGAGCTCCGCCTCCCGGGTTCACACCATTCTCCTGCCTCAGCCTCCCAAGTAGCTGGGACTACAGGCGCCTGCCACCACACCCGGCTAATTTTTTCATATTTTTAGTAGAGACAGGTTTTCACTGTGTTAGCCAAGATGGTCTTGATCTCCTGACCTCGTGATCCGCCCGCCTCAGCCTCCCAAAGTGCTGGGATTACAGGCGTGAGCCATCGTGCTTGGCCAGAAACTTCACACCAACTGCAACCTCAGTGACGATTCCGTCCATTGCCGAACCGGACAAAGCTTCGCTCACAAGAACCGAGCCACGCAGCCAGCGAGCCACACAAGCGGCGAGAAAATGAGTCTGTGTCTTTAATTGGAGCATTTAGCCCATTTACATTCAAAGTTAATATCATTATGTGTGAATTTGATCCTGTCATTATGATGTCAGCTGGATATTTTGCTCATTAGTTGATGCAGTTTCTTCCTAGCCTTGACGGTCTTTACAGTTTGGCATGTTTTTGCAGTGGCTGGTACCGGTTGTTCCTTTCCATGTTTAGTGCTTCCTTCAGGAGCTCTTTTATGGCAGGCCTGGTGGTGACAAAATCTCTCAGCATTTGCTTGTCTGTAAAGTATTTTATTTCTCCTTCACTTATGAAGCTTATTTTGGCTGGATATGAAATTCTGGGTTGAAAATTCTTTTCTTTAAGAATGTTGAATATCGGCTCCCACTCTCTTCTGGCTTGTAGAGTTTCTGCCGAGAGATCCGCTGTTTGTCTAATGGGCTTCCTTCTGTAGGTAACCCGACCTTTCTCTCTGGCTGCCCTTAACATTTTTTCCTTCATTTCAACTTTGGTCAATCTGACAATTATGTGTCTTGGAGTTGCTCTTCTCGAGGAGTATCTTTGTGGCATTCTCTGTATTTCCTGAATCTGAATGTTGGCCTGCCTTGCTAGATTGGGGAAGTTCTCCTGGATAATATCCTGCAGAGTGTTTTCCAACTTGGTTCTATTCTCCCCATCACTTTCAGGTATACCAATCAGACGTAGATTTGGTCTTTTCACTTAGTCCCATATTTCTTGGAGGCTTTGTTTGTTTCTTTTTGTTCTTTTTTCTCTAAACTTCTCTTCTCACTTCATTTCATTTATTTCATCTTCCATCACTGATACCCTTTCTTCCAGTTGATCGCGTCGGCTACTGAGGCTTCTGCATTCTTCATGTAGCTCTCATGCCTTGGTTTTCAGCTCCATTGGGTCCTTTAAGGACTTCTCTGCATTGGTTATTCTAGTTATCCATTCATCTAATTTGTTTTCAAAGATATAACTTCTTTGCCATTGATTCGAACTTCCTCCTGTAACTTGGAGTAGTTTGATCATCTGAAGCCTTCTTCTCTCAATTCGTCAAAGTCATTCTCCATCCAGCTTGGTTCCATTGCTGTTGAGGAGCTGTGTTCTTTTGGAGGAGGAGAGGCGCTCTGATTTTTAGAGTTTCTAGTTTTTCTGTTCTGGTTTTTCCCCATCTTTGTGGTTTTATCTACCTTTGGTCTTTGATGGTGGTGACGTACAGATGGGTTTTTGGTGTGGATGTCCTTCCTGTTTGTTAGTTTTCCTTCTAACAGACAGGACCCTCAGTTGCAGGTCTGTTGGAGTTTGCTGGAGGTCCACTCCAGACCCTGTTTGCCTGGGTATCAGCAGTTGGTGGCTGCAGAACAGCGGATATTGGTGAACCGCAAATGCTGCTGCCTGATCGTTCCTCTGCAAGTTTTGTCTCAGAGGAGTACCCGGCCGTGTGAGGTGTCGGTCCGCCCCTACTGGGGGGTGCCTCCCAGTTAGGCTACTCGGGGGTCAGGGACCCACTTGAGGAGGCAGTCTGCCCGTTCTCAGATCTCAAGCTGCATGCTGGGAGAACCACTACTCTCTTCAAAGCTGTCAGAGAGGGACATTTAAGTCTACAGAGGTTAATGCTGTCTTTTTGTTTGTCTGTGCCCTGCCCCCAGAGGTGGAGCCTACAGAGGCAGGCAGGCCTCCTTGAGCTGTGGTGGGCTCCACCAAGTTCGAGTTTCTAGGCTGCTTTGTTTACCTAATTAAACAACTAACTCAGCAATGGCGGGCATCCCTCCCCAGCCTGGCTGCCCCCTTGCAGTTTGATCTCAGACTGCTGTGCTAGCAATGAGTGAGACTCCGTGGGCGTAGGACCCTCTGAGCCAGGTGCGGGATATAATCTACTGGTGTGCCGTTTTTTAAGCCTGTTGGGAAAGCGCAGTGTTAGGGTGGGAGTGACCCGATTTTCCAGGTGCCATCTGTCACCCCTTTCTTTCACTAGGAAAGGGAATTCCCTGACCCCTTGCACTTCCCAGGTGAGGCGATGCCTTGCCCTGCTTCGGCTTGTGCATGGTGCGCTGCACCCACTGTCCTGCACCCACTGTCTGGCACAGCCCAGTGAGATGAACCCAGTACCTCAGTTGGAACTGCAGAAATCACCCATCTTCTGCATCGCTCATGCTGGGTGCTGTAGACCAGAGCTGTTCCTATTTGGCCATCTTGGCTCCTCTTGCAATCTTATTCGTTAAAAATTTATTTTTAAAACTTACCATTTTATACCAAATGGCTTGTGGCTTATTCTCTCTTTCATACTATGTGTATACTCTTAGAGAAATGAACTCAATTTCAGCACATAGATAAGCACACAGAAGATGATTGATTTTTTTTTTTTTTACTCATCAAAGGGGTTTTCATTACAATACTTGACTGAAGGCAGACCCCACATAAATACACATACACATGCATTCTGTTTCTCATCAGAGAAGTAAAGTGTAGATTATAAAACATCTAGGTTCCAATCTGTTTTGTCATTTACATTTGTAGACTTGAAAAAATTACTTTTAACGTTGATTTTACAATCTTAATTAAGAAAATAATACCTGCCAAGAAGGCATTTTCTTAACTGTAAAATGAAGAAAATAATTGTACCTACCTCATACATTTAATTATGAGAATTTAATGAGAAAATAAAATAGAGCATTTCAGAGCTGTATTGGGCACATAGTAGGTGTTTAATACATTCGGTTATTACTGATATTATTATAGTTCATAAGTAATGTGACTAATATATCCTGCATACTAATTAGCACATGGTAGAACCCCAGTAAATGACAATTCCGTGCCTTCTGCTTTCTTCCTTACGTGCACCTTTTCCTTCTAAAATTTGAGAACTCCAGCAGGTTTTTATAATCAATATCATGAGTGAACTTACAGTGAATCTTTCCAATTCATTTTTGCAGCAGGAAAATAGCTGATGTATTATTGACCTCTCTTAATATGCTGAAAACTGGTATTACAATGCTGGGGAAAGATGATGCAGCAAATATGTTGCATCCATTTGTTCTATAAATTATTGATGGATTAACTACACCAGACATCATTCCAGCCCTGGAAGCATAGCAGTGGATAAGGCAAACAAGCATCCTGTGTGTATTCAGCTTACATTTTAGTAGGATAGAAGGATGATAAACAAACAATCAGATAAATAACCATTTCAGGTATTGACAAATATAATGAAAAAGAGAAACAAGACAATGTACCCTAATACTAAGAGGGGTTGGGTAAACTGGATATGGTGGCTATGGAATCGCTTCCTGGGAAGGTGACATTTGAACTGAGATCTGAATCATAAGAAGGATACACATATGCAGCAATCTAAGAAATAGTGTTCCAGAAGGAGGGAAGAACAGTGTAAAAACCCTGAAGCAAGAAAAGATTTGAGCTCATTACAATTTTTCGGGTGTAATAATACACTGACAAGGAACAAGTCAAATACAATAACTGATTACGCTTCCTGGATATATGGCATTTGGGTATTTTTCATCAAGTCTCGAGTTGTGGCTATGAACCTTCACCTGACAAGGGAATACTATGTGTTAGTTTACACTGTGCATTCTACAAACTCACCATTCATGGCATGATACCAAATGATTCCTATCAGAGAGAGGAACATCAAGCTTTTCTTTTTATAGCCAATTTCTCTCTTTTAGGACAGAATGCTGTAAGCCTACATTTTCTTATTCAGCAAGATTCCCCATCCAAGACCTTATTTTTAGAATTATATCAATAATAATTTTCCTGTGATGGCCCATCATATTTGAGATCCAATTCATTGATGTTTATACAGCCAATTAAACTTTTCACTCTGCTGTATCTTAGCTATAATGTGTGAACAGTTTTGTCTACATTGATAACCTCCCAATGCAGAGGTGCCATAATTAAGCATCTTGTTTTGACATAATTGTTACAGTATTGGCATTTAGAAGGACAGAAAAAAAGTAAGGAATAAAAAAGCAATTTATTTTCCCAATATTCAGTGTTTATGTGTGCAGTAGATGCTAAATATCTGTATACCCAATGCTCTGCAAATAAGTGGATTGGAGGAATTGCTTACTGTAATATTTTTTATCAGTATAAATAAGATTTATAAAATTATGATACAACTAATTTTTCATCTGAAAAAAAGCACCTTTTAAAAACAAGGTCTAAAACAATAGTGAAAATTGGTGCTGTTTTAACATTTATTGTTTTTTTCCACATGAATAGAGAATTAAATTACAACAAAAGTTATTGATAACATACTACGGGTAAGGTAGCACACTAGATACATTAAGAAAAAATTAATTATTGATCCTTTCTGTTCTGGGAGTTCATAGTCTGGAAAAAGACAAGATGCAAGATATGAACCTGAAAGACTATAAAATATTGACCTGAAAGCGATTTTTTTTTTATAAAAGAGATTCAAAGATAATGTTTTGGTGGTCTAGAGTCAGGATTGATTAGGTTTCATAGAACAGGTGGCATTTGAACAGAATATTAATTGAAAAAAATGGTTTTTGATCAAAAGTATTGGGACAGGAAAATATGAAGATGAATGGAGACCTAGAGTAATTCTGTAGGACCATACTGAAGAATTCACTAGTGAAATAAGCGTGGTAAAGAGGTGGCATTTTTAAAACGCTAGGTGAACAAAGTGGAAAGTACACAACAAGGCTTTTGGTTGACAGTCCCCAAACCTCCCCAGGTGGTGGCATTATTCTGACAAATTTACTTTTCTTTCTCCTTCCTTCCTTCCTTTTTTCCTTCCTTCCTTCCTTCTTTCCTTCCTTCCTTCCTTCCTTTCCTTTCCTTCTTTCTTTCCTCCCTCCCTCCCTCCTTCCCTCCCTCTCTTTCCTTCTTTAAATTCATTCCTTTGATATTAATGTATTGTTCTAACTAGGTGCTGAGTTGAAGTAATAACTAAAATAGGCCTCATCATTTGCTCTCATTGGCATATTATTATTTATATACTCTTGTGAGGGAGACAGACAAAAACCTAATCCTAAAATACGTAAATTTACAGCATTATAAATCATGTAAACATTATTGAGAAAATAAAAAAGAGTGAAACCAAGAAGTATAAAGGTTTTTCTAAAGATGTGGCATTTAAGTGAGTCTTTTTAAAAAAAATGCAGAAATAAGACTTTTAAAGAAGATCAAAGGAACATTCCCAGAAGATGAAATAATATTTGCATAGGCCTTGAGCAAGGTTAACAGTTTGGCTTATTCAGGATATTAGAAGAAAATAGGAATGGAGGGAGAGAAGTTAACAATGGGGAAAAAGCTAGGCAGAGACCAAAATATGTGGTAATTTAAACTGGGTTTTTAATGAAATGGGAAATCACTCACTGATGAATTATAAAATTAAGTGCTATTTCTGCTATGAAAACAAGTCAGTGGGAGTGAGGGTAAAAGTGAAATTAGAGAAAGTAGCTAAAAAATTGTATCTCAAGTAGGAGATGGTAGAACACTACTATATCATTAGTGTATGATCTGTAACGATGATAGCAAAACTGATTGGAGGTGGAACCAGGTATTAAACTCCCCAATTATTTTTCTATGACTCAAAATCTGGAGATAAGACACTTTGAATCCCTCTTGACAGCAATCAGCTGACTACTAATCTGTTGAGAGCACCACATTGACACCGTTGTCACCTTCCTGTAATGTGCAAGTCCATAAAGAAACAGTTTCTGAGTCACTACTCTCTGACCTCTATTTACACTTTTATGCAATCAGTCTTGTGACACAGCATTTACAATGAAATCTTTATCAAGCCCATTAACAATGTAATATGGATAAGTGAGAGAGAGCAATCAATACACAGGGAGAAATATATACCACCTAACTTGGCTTCAAGCACATACAACTGAGGTCTCAGTCTCTGGAATGAAACTATGAGCTTTGATCCAACCTCAACTTTCTTTCCTATGCTCCTTAGAGCAATGTGCATTTGGTATCCTTAGTTTCTTCTTGGCAAATTTCCAAATTGCATATTTTCAGTAAGTTACTTTATTTCTAAACCTCCTACTCACCAGCATTCTTTTCCCAATGACAGAACACCTAAAGACTTGAGGTATCTATAACTTAGCCTTTATAGGCAATCATCCTGGAAATTAGAAGCCATTGTCGTTTCACCCAGAAAACACACACACACACACACACACACACACACACACAGAGACACAAACAAACAAACAAAAAACACCTCATTCTCATTAGACCTCAGATCATCTCAGCCACAAATTTTCAACCTGAGATACTGCAATAAAAGAGCTCCTGAAGGAAGCACTAAACATGGAAAGGAAAAACCAGTACCAGCCACTGCAAAAACATGCCAAACTGTAAAGATCATCAAGGCTAGGAAGAAAATGCATCAACTAATGAGCAAAATAGCCAGCTGACATCATAATGACAGGATCAGATTCACACATAACGATATTAACTTTGAATGTAAATGAGCTAAATGCTCCAATTAAAAGACACGGACTGGCAAATTGGATAAAGAGTCAAGACCCATCAGTGTGCTGTATTCAGGAAACCCATCTCACATGCAGAGACACACATAGGCTCAAAATAAAGGGATGGAGGAAGATCCACCAAGCAAACGGAAAACAGAAAAAGGCAGGGGTTGCAATCCTAGTCTCTGATAAAACAGACTTTAAACCAACAAAGATCAAAAGAGACAAAGAAGGCCATTATATAATGGTAAAGGGATCAATTCAACAAGAAGAGCTAACTGTCTTAAATATATATGCACCCAATACAGGAACATCCAGATTCATAAAGCAAGTCCTTAGTGACCTACAAAGAGACGTAGACTCCCACACAGTAATAATGGGAGACTTTAACACCCCATTGTCAACATTAGACAGATCAATGAGACAGAAAGTTAACAAGGATACCCAGGAATTGAACTCAGCTCTGCACCAAGCGGAACTAATAGACACCGACAGAACTCTCCACCCCAAATCAACAGAATATACATTCTTTTCAGCACCACACCACACCTATTCCAAAATTGAGCACATAGTTAGAAGTAAAGCACTCCTCAGCAAATGTAAAAGAACAGAAGTTATAACAAAGGGTCTCTCAGACCACAGTGCAATCAAACTAGAACTCAGGATTAAGAAACTCACTCAAAACCGCTCAACTACATGGAAACTGAAAAACCTGCTCCTGAACGACTACTGGGTACATAACGAAATGAAGGCAGAAATAAAGATGTTCTTTGAAACCAACAAGAACAAAGACACATCATACCAGAATCTCTGGGACACATTCAAAGCAGTACGTAGAGGGAAATTTATAGCACTAAATGCCCACAAGAGAAAGCAGGAAAGATCCAAAATTGACACCCTAACATCACAATTAAAAGAACTAGAAAAGCAAGAGCAAGCACATTCAAAAGCTAGCAGAAGGCAAGAAATATCTAAGATCAGAGCAGAACTGAAGGAAATAGAGACACAAAAACCCTTCAAAAAATTAATGAATCCAGGAGCTGGTTTTTTGAAAAGATCAACAAAATTGATAGACTGCTAGCAAGACTAATAAAGAAGAAAAGAGAGAAGAATCAGATAGACGCAATAAAAAATGATAAAGGGGATATCACCACCAATCCCACAGAAATGCAAACTACCATCAGAGAATACTATCAACACCTCTACACAAATAAACTAGAAAATCTAGAAGAAATGGATAAATTCCTCGACACATACACCCTCCCAAGACTAAACCAGGAAAAATTTGAATCTCTTAATAGTCCAATAAGAGTCTCTGAAATTGAGGCAATAATCAATAGCTTAACAACCAAAAAAAGTCCAGGACCAGATGGATTCACAGCTGAATTCTACCAGAGGTACAAGGAGGAGCTGGTACCATTCCTTCTGAAACTATTCCAATCAATAGAAAAAGAGGGAATCCTCCCTAACTCATTTTATGAGGCCAGCATCATCCTGACACCAAAGCCTGGCAGAGACACAACCAAAAAAGAGAATTTTAGACCAATACCCTTGATGAACATCTATGCAAAAATCCTCAATAAAATACTGGCAAACCAAATCCAGCAGCACATCAAAAAGCTTATCCACCATGATCAAGTGGGCTTCATCCCCGGGATGTAAGGCTGGTTCAACACACATAAATCAATAAATGTAACCCAGCATATAAACAGAACCAGACAAAAACCACATGATTCTCTCAATAGATGCAGAAAAGGCCTTTGACAAAATTCAACAATGCTTCATGTTAAAAACTCTCAAATAAATTAGGTTATTGATTGGATGTATCTCAAAATAATGAGAGCTATCTATGACAAACCCACAGCCAATATGGTACTTAATGGGCAAAAACTGGAAGCATTCCCTTTGAAAATGGGCACAAGACAGGGATGCCCTCTCTCACCACTCCTATTCAACATAGTGTTGGAAGTTCTTACCAGGGTAAGTAGGCAGGAGAGGGAAATAAAGGGTATTCAATTAGGAAAAGAGGAAGTCAAATTGTCCCTGTTTGCAGATGACATGATTGTATATCTAGAAAATGCCATTGTCTCAGCCCAAAATCTCCTCAAGCTGATAAGCAACTTCAGCAAAGTCTCAGGATACAAAATCAATGTACAAAAATCACAAGCATTCTTGTACACCAATCACAGACAAACAGAGAACCAAATCATGAGTGAACTCCCATTCACAATTGCTTCAAAGAGAATAAAATACCTAGGAATCCAACTTACAAGGGATGTGAAGGACCTCTTCAAGGAGAACTATAAACTACTGCTCAATGAAATAAAAGAGGATACAAACAAATGGAAGAACATTCCATGCTCATGGGTAAGAAAAATCAATATCGTGAAAATGGCCATACTGCCCAAGCTAATTTGTAGATTGAATGCCATCCCCATCAAGCTACCAATGACTTTCTTCACAGAATTGGAAAAAACTACTTTAAAGTTCATATGGAACCAAAAAAGAGCCCGCATCACCAAGTCAATCCTAAGCCAAAAGAACAAAGCTGGAGGCATCACGCTACCTGACTTCAAACTATACTACAAGGCTACAGTAACCAAAACAGCATGGTACTGGTACCACAACAGAGATGTAGACCAATGGAACAGAACAGAGCCTTCAGAAATAATGCCACATATCTACAACTATCTGATCTTTGACAAACCTGACAAAAACAAGAAATGGGGAAAGGATTCCCTATTTAATCAATGGTGCTGGGAAAACTGGCTAGCCCTATGTAGAAAGCTGAAACTGTATCCCTTCCTTACACCTTATACAAAAATTAATTCAAGATGGATTAAAGACTTACGTGTTAGACCTAAAACCATAAAATCCCTAGAAGAAAACCTAGGCAATACCATTCAGGACATAGGCACGGGCAAGGACTTCATGTCTAAAACACCAAAAGCAATGGCAACAAAAGTCAAAATTGACAAATGGGATCTAATTAAACTAAAGAGCTTCTGCACAGCAAAAGAAACTACCATCAGAGTGAACAGGCAACCTACAGAATGGGAGACAATTTTTGCAACCTACTCATCTGACAAAGGGCTAATATCCAGAATCTACAATGAACTCAACAAATTTACAAGAAAAAAACAAACAATCCAATCAAAAAGTGGGTGAAGGATATGAACAGACACTTCTCAAAAGAAGACATTTATGCAGCCAAAAAACACATGAAAGAATGCTCATCATCACTGGCCATCAGAGAAATACAAACCAAAGCCACAATGAGATACCATCTCACACCAGTTAGAATGGCCATCATTAAAAAGTCAGGAAACAACAGGTGCTGGAGAGGATGTGGAGAAATAGGAACACTTTTACACTGTTGGTGGGACAGTAAACTAGTTCAACCATTGTGGAAGACACTGTGGCGATTCCTCAAGGATCTAGAACTAGAAATACCATTTGACCCAGCCATCCCATTACTGGGTATATACCCAAAGGATTATAAATCATGCTGCTATAAAAACACTTGCATACGTATGGTTATTGTGGCACTATTCACAATAGCAAAGACTTGGAACCAACCCAGATGTCCAACAACGATAGACTGGATAAAGAAAATGTGGCTCATATACACCATGGAATACTATGCAGCCATAAAAAACGATGAGTTCATGTCTTTTGCAGGTACATGGATGAAACTGGAAACCATCATTCTCAGTAAACTATCGCAAGGACAAAAAAAACAAACACCACATGTTCTCACTCATAGGTGGGAACTGAACAATGAGAACACCTGGACACAGGAAGGGGATCATCACATACCTCGGACTGTTGTGGGGTGGGGGGAGGGGGGCGGCATAGCATTAGCAGATATACCTAATGCTGAATGACGAGTTAATGGGAGCAGCACACCAACATGGCACATGTATACATATGTAACAAACCTGCACGTTGTGCACATGTACCCTAAAACTTAAAGTATAATAATAATAAAATTTAAAAAAAAGAATAAGATTGTCTTGAACAATGTGCTGGTTATTAGGTATGTATATAAACTCAGCACAGAGATTAGGGAGAAGGAGCTTAATGCAGCTCATTAGAGCTTAGGTTGGGTCTTGAAAGATGGAAAAGAACAAGGAGAATATCAGAGAGAGAGAATAGTGTTATATTAGCAACGGCACAGAAAAAAGGAGCAAGAAGCTATGCATGCAGTACGTAGATATAAAGGAAAGGAGAGGTTCACCAGATTGGAACTAAGAAGGTGGTTCAGAAAGGGCAGTTCAAATAGTTACATAGGACCAGACTATAGCACTTAAATGCACATCTCTTCCTGTTCCCTTTTTCTACTGGAATCTTGGCATGGGTGCTTCAAGCAGTGTGTGAAAAGCAAGAGGGTGAAGGGGAAGCTGTCTTCTCTTATAATCACAACAGATTGTGATGACAGGGGTATCAAAGAAATATACACGAAGAATAGTTTGATAAAGATGAGATTCTCCTGAAGATGCACATTAGAGCTAAAGATAAAATGGGTTTCTGCAGTGTGGAAAGAGAAATCTGCCAATCCAATTCACTGTGCTTCTGATCAGTTTTCTATTTTTATGGTAAATTGCTTAAATATGAGTTTCTGCCTTACTAATGAGCTTAGGGATTTTTTATGTAAACGATGCATTTTCATGGACTAAAGAGACTTTAAAAAATGTCTTACCCCCTAAAATTAATTCTGGCAGGAAAAGTCAGTGTATAAAGTAAGCTGTTGGGAGGCATTCCATTGAGAAAATTTGCTGTTGCTATTGCTTTAGCAGTACAAAAATAAATTGATGTTTACAAGAAAATTATCTTGATATGCAGAAATACTGAAGGCAGAGTCTTTGCCAAGTGTGCTTTATTTTATTTTGTTCAGGATTTTAAAAGATAATTAGTTTATAGTTTATTGAACCAATATTCAATGATTAAATATTTGAGAAACTACTATGTGTCTCATGCTTTCATACATATATATTATTTCATTTAATTCTAACATCCTTGTAATTTTACCAAAAACTCCAAGGTTTAGCTTTTGCTCAAAGTCACAGACACTGTGTGGAATTTAAACTTGTATTCTAGTCCTATGCTCTTTCTTCCTCCCTACATTTTTATTCTCCAGGATTATGAAATTCCCCTAGCTTGAGAGTAATGATGTTTTCTTCCTCTCTCCTTCCCCTTTTCCCATTCTCCTCCCCTCCCTCCATCCCTGCTTTCCTTTCATCCTTCCTTCCACAGACATTTAATGAGATCTAGGTTCAAAGATTGATTATAGTACTGTAGGTACAAAGAAAATAAGACATTGGCCCACACCAAGGAGGAATTACTAATCTACCCGGGAGACCAGGTATTTAAATAAAAAATGTAATGATGTAGTAACAATGCCATTATTGTGTATATAAGTGGCACAAAGGCATGGTCTATTTTGCTGAGGAGGGTTATAAAAGGCTTCATAACAAAAGTGACAATTGAACTGAGTCTGAAAGGATAAGTGATATGATTTGGCTTTGTGTCCCCACCCAAATCTCATCTGGCATTGTAATCTCATGTTGGAGGAGAGACCTGGCGGGAGGTGATTTGATCACGGGGTTGTTTTCCCACATGCTGTTCTCATGATAGTGAGTGAGTTCTCACAAGATCTGATGGTTTTATACAGGGGTCTTCTTCGTTTGCTCTCTTCTCTCTCACCTGCCGCCATGTTAGACATGCATGCTTTCCCTTCTGCCATGAATAAGTTTCCCGAGTCCTTCCCAGCCATGTGAAACTGTGAGTCAATTAAACCTCCTTTCTTTATAACTTATCCAGTCTTGGGCAGTTCTTTACAGAACTGTGAAAACAGACTAATACAATAAGTAACTATTTGCAAGAAAAATTGGGGACAATGGCAAGAGACATCCTTAGCTCCAGAAACAGAATGTATGAAGGCACAGAAATTTTAAAAATACTTCAAGAAAAAATCTCACCTTTGCAAAAAGCATGTGAAGAACAACAATCTATGCAGTCTTTCATAAATCCTGTTTTAGGTAATTAGCTTTCTGGAATATTGCCAAATAATAGCAAATTTCCCCTTCTCAGCTCTCTTGGGAATATTTGAAATACAGGACAAATATTCATACCACCAAACAATGTTAACATACTCAATTTGCATAAAACTCCATTTAACGACACTGACATAAAATGTTAAATGAGTTGATTGGTTCCAAACATAAATTTCTGGGCAGCTTCATTCTGAAAACCTTGTTAACCTCACCCAAAAACCTAATATTGAAGATTATTTTAAAAAAAACTAATTTTGCTCCCTTTACTAAAGGAGTATTTGAGGCTTAGTAGTGCATTAGTAGTGTTTGTCCTGAAGCATGGACAGGACTAGGAAGTCTCTTAAATTCAAATGTTCTTCTGTAATGTACAGTAACACTGCTTCTTATGGTTGGATCATGTTCTTATCTCTTTCTCTGCAGCACCTGAAGGAGATGACCTCACGTTATGTCCATTGTCTTAGCAACTCTTCTAGGAAAACGTCCAGATTTAGAAACAAAAGAGTAATAACAACTCCACGTTATTATGGGAGAAGATCGTTGCCTTCAATCTACTGATCACAATTTTTTCCCCATGGACAATTTATCCCTCAGCTAGAATGTCACTGGATCCTCCAGAGATCTCTATGTTCATTCCTGTATTACAACCTTTTTACAGACCCATCACACATGCATCCTGCTGAGCTGGTACAGGTGTGTTTAGCAGGTACATCAGCTGTGTCACACCTGCTGTCAGAAACAGCCTTTTATAGAACAGTAGTGCAGGCCTCACCACAGTGGGAGGCATGAGGGGAAACTTCTGGATTGGATTAGTCACCTCTTACTGCCTCATTATGTTTGATGCCCACAAGTGACAGATTGATCTCAATTTAGACCAGATTAAGATTTTCAAAATTTTCTATTGAGCTGCTTCATTTGGCACCCTCTTTGAGAGTACCACGTTATGGTGGGTTTAGCTCCTCCCTTTCAAAGCATTTCCACCGACCGGGATGATGGAAACAAGCTTCTTACCATGACTACTGAAGTTGCAGGTAACTTCAGGTGGTATGTGCTGAACCGGGCTTGTGCACTAATCTAGCTCTCCTTGTGAATGGCTTGTTCATTATGCCAATATCAAAGTGCAGGGAGACAAGAATTTGAAAGAGTAGTCTTGGGCTATGGAGTTTGATAGATCTAGATTCAAGTTTCTGTTCCAATCACTTACTAATTGCGTAACTTAGTACAAATGACAGTTGGGTTGACGGCAATGGAAATTTTAATGTTTGGCTTATTCAGGTTGTTTTCTTTATTTCATGCTGGAGAAAGAAGTAACTGTAGAAAGTAAGATGATAACAATCATTTATCCAGAGCCCATATTGTGATAGATAGTCAAGTGTTTTAATAGTAATCATTAAACACTTAGGTAGCACTTACTATGCCCCAGGTAGTATTTCAATTACTTGGCATATATTAACCTATTAATTGTCATAATACACCTATGAGGAAGACGTTATCACTATTCCTACTTTATAGATGAGAAAATTGAGGCACAGAGATATTAAATGACAAAAAATATATTTGCTGACATGAGAGGCCCATTATTTCTCCTTGCCTTGATCAAATATAGCACTGTGCTCTCATCCTGCTCCTCTATCAGCCCCACCTCTGGGAAGCAGAAATTGTCTCCTGTCCCACCACTACCTGCTGATTGGAGGAGCACCTAGGGTGCTGGGTTGCTGGCCAGTGGACTTTCTGAATGTGGAGTACCTCCATGGATACTGACTAGGCCGCACTGATGTCCCCAAATTCTACTCTGGACAGATCTAGACAAAGCCCAATGATAGGATATACTGTGTATGATTAAAATTGTTTAAAATGTGATGTCTTATTCAAGCCAGGAAATGTGGAATTCCATTTTAAGCATTAATATAGTGCAAGAAGGTATACATTACGACCTTACATTAAGATTCATAAAGATTAAGTATGAAAAATCTTATGTGAAGGGACAAGAGTGTATTCTCAGTACCTTAACATTTTTATAGCAGGTGAATTTTTTTGTAAAGGTGTTAATCCTGTTTATTGTACCTTTGAAGGCATGCATGACTTCTCTGATCTCTTATGATTCATTAAAGGAAAATCTTAACTTTAGACATGAGCACAAACACACATGTGCTTACTAGATTTTGTAAAAACACATAATTATAAAATTATCAGTGAATTATGCCAGACTATAAAGCAATATTTAGGAATTACTGAGAAGATTTTTTGCTACATCCACATTACCAGGATTACAAACAGATATCAAAAAACAATAACCAGAACACTAGAGCTTTTCCAGTTTAATCCTGATATTTTTTCTTTTCTAAGCCATAATTTAAATCTCTAAGCCAAACGTTGTTTTTGAGGACTTACGGTTTTTCTTTCTTTTTTTTCTTTTTGAGACAGAGCCTCTCTCTGTTGTGCAGGCTGGAGTGCAGTGGTGCCATCTTGGCTCACTGCAGTCTCTGCCTCCTGGGTTCAAGCAAATCTCCCATCTCAGCCTCCAGAGCAGCTGGGACTACAGGCATGCGCCACCACACCTGGCTAATTTTTGTATTTTTAGTAGAGATGAGGTTTCACCATTTTGGCCAGGCTGGCCTCGAACTCCAGACCTCAACTGATCTGCCCACCTCAGGCTCCCAAAATGCTGGGATTACAAGCATGAGCCCCCGTGCCTGGCTTATTTTTTTCCCTTTTTAATTATAAAGCATACATCACATTTGTGTTAACAATACATCACATCGTGCTTGTGCCAACACTACAGCCATTCTAAAGCATACTAATATTTCAAAGTTACCGTGCAACGGCTTTTGAGCATACTATAACTGGGCTGGGAGCAGTGGTCTATTTATAGAAAATACTCCTCACTTGGTGGGTAGAAACCATTATCTTTGTCTAATCATGACAAAGGACAATCAATGACCAATGATAACTTTCAGTGGAGTTTTCACTTAGTTTGTGGCATATATAACTTAATAGATACTATAGCAGGGAGTTCTAGGTAGTAAAATAAAGTGTTAGTCAACCATAAATTAACAACTAGCTTTGAATGGGATGGGCCACTGATCCACTTGCTTCACAACAACACTGGTTGGATCTATGCAGTGGTTACTGCTGCAGCTGACAGTGGTTGGGTGAAACAAGGCTCCGAGGCTTGGAGCTCAAATTGAATTGTTTTTTTCTTATTACTAGCACTCTGGTATCTTCTTTTGTACTGCCCACAGGTCACCTCTATCATGTTTTTTCTTCCCAGGTACCACAGTGAGAGGTTATGGCTTTGTTTGCCTGATCTTTGTCACTATTTTTAAGTTCTTCAGGTGATGACATTATGTTTCATGTCACCCTTAACTCAGTCAATCGAAGAGCCAAATAAGTAAATGCCTAAGATCACAGAATCCCAGAATTGTTGCACTTCTGTAAAACTGCCAGCAGACCTGAAGACCTTCTCTAAATATTTTTCACTTACTAATCCCAAGTTATAGCTGAGAAACCTTTTCAAATATGTAAATCTGTGAAGTATCAGAGATGACTTATTGGTTTTTCCTTGAGTACAAAATCAGAAAGTGGGTTTTTATTTTCATTGTCAATATTTTCATTCCTCTAATTGATATTAGAGGGATAGTGATCAATCCTTCAGTTCATATTTTTAAATGCTAGTTGTATTCTCTTGTTTTGTGTCATGATGTCATATAGCTGTAGGAGAAGGAGAACGGGAGGGCAGGACAGAAATGGTGGCAGAAAGTGTTTTACATTCTTCTATAGTATGGTATTTTGAATTCTTTTCTAGCTCTTATACTTAAGGTTCCATCATTGTATATTTTCAGTCTGGGGTTTGGGCCATTAATTAAATCCAACAGAAGGTGTTGATAGCTACTCAATTCAGGTGAACCAGAAATCAAGTTATATAGGGTTAGATAACAAACAACACAATGCAGGTACCATTATAGGTCCAGGAAAGCAAGGGCACAAATCTAGAAAGGGATCCACAAATTAATCAGTTAATTAATTAATTTAACTTAATAGCAAGTGAAGAAGCAAGGCTGGTAAAATAAGGAACAAACAGATAAGGAATCAGACAAATGTTCCGAGCTATAAAAATTCAAGAACTAAACAGTTGCATTTTATGTGCAGCCCATTAACAACCAGACCTCTTTCCTTGCCATTCCTTTTATTCCTATTAGAACTCATCTGTTTTGAATCACATTCCTAGAGACTCGATTCTATTTTCTTTTCTTTTTTTTTTTTTTGAGATGAAGTATTGGTCTGTTACCCAGGCTGGAATGCACTTGTGCGATCATGGCTCACTGCAACCACCACCTCCCAGGCTCAAGTGATCCTCCCACCTCAGCCTCCTGAGTACCTGAGGCCATAGGCCCTCGCCACCATGCCCAGATAATTTTTGTATTTTTTTTGTAGAGATGAGTTTTCTCCACGTTGCCCGGGGTTGGTGTCAGACTCCTGGGCCCATCCCCACCTCCCAAAGTGCTGGGATTACAGGTGTGAGTCACCATGCCTGGCCCTTGATTCTGTTTTCTAAGATGAAAGCTGATTGAACTTATTCTGCAGGGGGCTTCAAAGTGGATCAGATGCTCTAAGCCTTAGCTGCACATTATAATCAGCTCATGAGCTTTACAAATATAAGAAAAGCCTCGGCTCTACCCACTACCAGTTAAAGCTGAATATCCAGGGTTCCTACTGAACATGAGCAGTTAACATCAGCATCATTGATCCCTAAGCAAGCAGCATCAGCACCATTCAGTGGCTTGTTAAAATGCAGAGTCTCAGGCCCAACCCCAGATCTGCTGAATAAGAGTATGTATTTTAAAGAAGGCATCAAATGATTTATATGCATATTAAAATTTGGAAAATGCCGCTCTAGTGGAGGTCAGCAAACTTTTTCTTTAAAAACAGTGGATATTTTAGGCTTCGTGGGCCACATATAGTATTTCCTTTTTAACAACCCTTTAAACATGTAAACGTCATTCTTAGGTTGGGGCACACAAAATCAGACCATAACTGAATTTGGGTCACCCCATAGTTTATGATGCCAATTTACTAATGAATAAACTAAAGGTCATGAGTTCAAATTTCTTCGTAAGACTAGAGAGCAGTGGAGTGGTAGCTACAACCCAGAGTCTGCCTGTATTCTTTCTACTATTATATTCTGCTCTTTTAATAGCCTACATCTCTTAGGGGTGTTTTCATTTTTGACTGTGCTCTAAAAGGAGCAAAGACCAAATTACTACATCAGTCAATAATAGCCCCAATTCTTTAGTACTTATTACTTGCCAGACACTGGACTAAGCTTTCAACACATATGAACTCATTTAATAATCTTCATATCAGTGCTATGTGGAATTACTATCATTATTCCCATTTTCATTTGAGGAATCTGAGGATTAAAAAGGCTAGGTAGCTTACCAAAATCTCACAACTTTTAAGTGTAAAAACTAAGATTGTTGGACTACAAGGCTCATGTATGGACACACTACACTGCAGTCTTTCTACCCTTTAAAAACCTATAAACACCACACTTCTCAACTTTAGGTGAATATAAAAATTATCTGTGGTGTTTCTTAAAAATATAGATACGTGGGTACAGCCTCTGGAGAGTCTTATTCAATAGGTCTGTATGGAGGCCTAGGTAATTAAACTTTATAGATGCTTCTGGTGCCCAGTGAAGTCTGATGAATATTATATTAGCATAAGAAATAATGTCTCAAGTATTAAAAATGTAGATAGATTGTAATTTCAATACACAAAAAGAAAGTTGCATATATTTTAGAACATTCAGGAGTATGACTAATCCACTTCTGCTGGGGTTTTGACACCCTGCCTAGACTTACTGGGGATTTGGAAAGAAAGGGACTAGGTACTGCTCCCTTGTCATACACTAACTGGATGTAGTCCTGTTTTATACAGATTATTTGGAGCCACAGATTTACCGTCTGCTTCCCAAGGCTTCAGGATGCATTGCTAATGGTTGAGACTCTCACTATGGTCTACCATCTGGGCCATGGGATAATATATGGACTAGCCAGCTGCTCTGGTGGTTTCTGAAGTGGATTATTTTCCCTAGCTCTAAAACCACAGAGTTGTCTAGTCTATTCCTTTTCCAATAGATCACAAGCCCAGCTTCTGTAAATAAACACCCTCACTGCCAAGCAGTGCCCTCATTTCTATGTCTTCAACAACCAGAATGGTCCACTGAAATTTTCCAATCTGCCTTCTACTGCTTCAGCACCTTCCAAAGTTCCCTTTTGACTACTGTAAGTTACAGAAACTAACCCATCTACATCTAGCTCTGAAATAACACGCTTAATTTCTCTTGGTTGTTCAACAGTCCTCCCTCAAAACTTCTCTCACTGCCCTGAGTCTGTTAAGTTTCATTTTCACTCTCCTTCCTGTGGCTCCTTCATATGGTAGGGAGCCTGCAGACCACTGGGCTTTCAACCTTCACTTGCTGTTCCATAGCACTAAGCTGTTGGTTGTGAAATTTTTAGAGCAGTTGGTTAAAAGCCCTTAAATCAATCTGGCTGTTTAAAACTGGAGACTGCCTTTGGCAGCAACATTCTTAAGCATCTTGCTTGGCTGGTATTTTTAATTAACACAGCTAATTGCCTTGTAGTATTAGTACAGGCCAGTAGGACACAATTAACAAGAGAGACACAGACAAGAGATGTTGTTAGGTCTAAGGACCAACTTGGGAGAGCTTGGTCTAAATCTTATTGCTAGGTTAAACGAAGTTGCCCTAAATCCTTTGAAGCATTGCCTTTATCAGACACTGCATCTGAAGTTTCTAGGCTTTGCAGCAGCAAGGTTCTCTATGGAGGTTCAGGCTCTGAGGATTTTTAAAGCAAGGGACTAGGGTTATCTCACTGCAAACATTTCACAATCAAAGATACTTAGTCAACATTCAACACCTATTAATGTAACTTAACTGTAAATAACATCGTTTTAGACTGAGAAATTATCATGAATGCACAAAAAACTAATTTCATTCTCCAACCATTTCCAGGGCTAAATATTAATATCTTAGTTTTTGGTTGGAGACTCAAGAGGTTTAAGCAACCTTTCCAGGAGCTACAGATGTGGTAAATACTAAAGATGCAGTAAGTAAACGGTAGGGTCAAAATTTAACACAGCCCTCCTAATATCAAATTACCTATAATGATACCATGATCACATAACATTTGATTTAATAAAAATCTTAACCAATGAGAAAATTGCCAGCTGATACTTTGAACAGTGCTTACCGAGGCAAAGGAGACAACTCTCAGTATGACACATGTAATCAATCCATCAAAGAGAGAATGCAAAAAATGTGTCATTTGCTGTGGCCTAATTTAAGCTTGCACTTGAAGTGGACACTGGGAACTGTGTCTCATTTTCTCCCTTCTTGGTGAGGATTAGTTTGGGTTGGAATCCAACTGACTTGGGAAAATGTATTTGTATCCTTCGTAAGTAACAAAATAGAAAAGGAAAAAGGCAAAGCTCCAGATTGGGAGAGGAGAACTCCCTGTTTTATAGCCAGTACTTGACTTACAAATGCAGTGAAAACTCAGGTTGGTTTACCTGCTCCTTCCTAATTTATCTCTGTCTTACAGTGAGTGTTCACAAAATGTTCTAATATGAAGATGTAATTAGACGTATCTCAAAATAATAAGAGCTATCTATGACAAACCCACAGCCAATATCATACTGAATGGGCAAAAACTGGAAGCATTCCCTTTGAAAACGGGCACAAAACAGGGATGCCCTCTCTCACCACTCCTATTCAACATAGTGCTGGAAGTTCTGGCCAGAGCAATCAGGCAGGAGAAGGAAATAAAGGGTATTCAATTAGGAAAAGAGGAAGTCAAATTGTCCCTGTTTACAGATGACATGATTGTATATCTAGAAAACCCCAAAGTCTCAGCCCAAAATCTCCTTAAGCTGATTAGCAACTTCAGCAAAGTCTCAGGATACAAAATCAATGTACAAAAATCACAAGCATTCTTGTACACCAATCACAGACAAACAGAGAGCCAAATCATGAGTGAACTCCCATTCACAATTGCTTCAAAGAGAATAAAATACCTAGGAATCCAACTTACAAGGGATGTGAAGGACCTCTTCAAGGAGAACTATAAACCACTGCTCAATGAAATAAAAGAGGATACAAACAAATGGAAGAACATTCCATGCTCATGGGTTGGAATAATCAATATCATGAAAATGGCCATACTGCCCAAGGTAATTTATAGATTCAATGCCTTCCCCATCAAGCTACCAATGACTTTCTTCACAGAATTGGAAAAAACTACTTTAAAGTTCATATGGAACCAAAAAAGAGCCCGCATCACCAAGTCAATCCTAACCCAAAAGAACAAAGCTGGAGGCATCACGCTACCTGACTTCAAACTATACTACAAGGCTACAGTAACCAAAACAGCATGGTACTGGTACCACAACAGAGACATAGATCAATGGAACAGAACAGAGCCATCAGAAATGATGCCGCTTATCTACAACTATCTGATCTTTGACAAACCTGACAAAAACAAGAAATGGGGAAAGGATTCCCTATTTAATCAATGGTGCTGGGAAAACTGGCTAGCCATATGTAGAAAGCTGAAACTGGATCCCTTCCTTACACCGTATACAAAAATTAATTCAAGATGGATTAAAGACTTAAATGTTAGACCTAAAACCATTAAAATCCTACAAGAAAACCTAGGCAATACCATTCAGGACATAGGTGTGGGCAAGGACTTCATGTCTAAAACACCAAAATAATGGCAACAAAAGCCAAAATTGACAAATGGGATCTAATTAAACTAAAGAGCTTCTGCACAGCAAAAGAAACTACCATCAGAGTGAACAAGCAACCTACAGAATGGGAGAAAATTTTTGCAACCTACTCATCTGACAAAGGACTAATATCCAGAATCTACAATGAACTCAAACAAATTTACAAGAAAAAAACAAACAACCCCATCAAAAAGTGGGCGAAGGACATGAACAGACACTTCTCAAAAGAAGACATTTATGCAGCCAAAAAACACATGAAAAAAGCTCATCATCACTGGCCATCAGAGAAATGCAAATCAAAACCACAGTGAGATACCATCTCACACCAGTTAGAATGGCAATCATTAAAAAGTCAGGAAACAACAGGTGCTGGAGAGGATGTGGAGAAATAGGAACACTTTTACACTGCTGGTGGGACTGTCAACTAGTTCAACCATTGTGGAAGTCAGTGTGGCGATTCCTCAGGGATCTAGAACTAGAAATACCATTTGACCCAGCCATCCCATTACTGGGTATATACCCAAAGGACTATAAATCATGCTGCTATAAAGACACATGCACACGTATGTTTATTGCGGCACTATTCACAATAGCAAAGACTTGGAACCAACCCAAATGTCCAACAACGATAGACTGGATTAAGAAAATGTGGCACATATACACCATGGAATACTATGCAGCCATAAAAAATGATGAGTTCATGTCCTTTGTAGGGACATGGATGAAACTGGAAAACATCATTCTCAGTAAACTATCGCAAGGACAAAAAACCAAACACCGCATGTTCTCACTCATAGGTGGGAATTGAACAATGAGAACTCATGGACACAGGAAGGGGAACATCACACTCTGGGTACTGTTGTGGGGTGGGGGGAGAGGGGAGGGACAGCATTAGGAGATATACGTAATGCTAAATGATGAGTTAATGGGTGCAGCAAAACAACATGGCACATGGATACATATGTAACAAACCTGCACATTGTGCACATATACCCTAAAACCTAAAGTATAATAATAAAAATTAAATAAATAAAATAAAATAAAAAGAAAGTAAAATCTTATTGAGCTAGAGCTCAATTAACTATGCCAGTTGTCTAGCTCTTTTTTTTTTTTCTTTCTGAACTATTCTTATCAAGAGAGGCAGATCTCAAGTAACAAGCTAACAATTAGGACAATTAAAGATAAAATAAGATTTTCTCAGTATCCAGGCTGTGTCCTGAGGTTGGGATGCATGTAGCCTAATATCCTGCATCTAAATTAACCATGAAATCACAGACATGTCCATTTATACTGTGAAGTCTCCACTCCCATTTGTGGTTTAGTTGAAGGAGGCAGCTGTGTGGTGGGTAAATAGCTAGGTATTGCTGCTGGATATTGTCACTCATACTTACTGTTTCAGTTTGCTCATCTATAAAATAAAGATATAATCACTGATCTCAAAGGGTTATCTTGAAGGTTAATTATTATGTTATTTTCAAAAATTTTTAACCTGTAAAATACTATCAATTTAATAATGGTTAACATTATTTCAGTATTTACTATGTATTGAGCTATTGTAAACATTATATACATATACACACACATACACACAGTATTTTGAATATATATTTATTTAATCTTCACAACAACTAGAGGTGGAGAAAAATATGAGGAAACTTAAACACAAAGGATTTTTATATGCATACAAGAATTATTATTATTCATTCAAAAATATTTGCTAAACACATACTTTGAGTCAAGTACTTGTCTTCTTTTATTTTTTCTGTTTTAACTCCTCCTCTCTTCTCTCCATCCTTTCTCTCCTCATCTCTTTTCCCCCTCATCTTTCTCCTCTTGTCTTTTCTTTCCCCTTTCTTTTTTCTTATTCTTCTCTTCTTCTTCAACTTCCTTCTTCAGATAATAGAGAAAGAATGGAAGACTCAGAGTCCAAAGACTGCAAAAGTTCTGGTGTTTTGTGACATTGAGAAGATCAGCATCTCCTTGATTTATTGTCTTTCACTTTATAGGTGATGCTAAGGATCAAATGATATGAAAAAGTATTTCCTACATTTAAAAATGTATACAAAGGTAAGGTATTGAAAATGTTACCATCGACACCACAACTGCTACTAAACAATGTCTAACATCTTTTCACGCCTGACATCCTGGGTCTATGATTCTCTATCTAACACAGCACAGAACTGATGCATTGGATGATGAGTTGGGGAACCATTCAATGTCAAACAAAGCAGAACAGCAGACTGGAGAGTGACCTTTAGTTAACCAGAAAATGACAGCAGCTAGGCCATGACTTGAACAATGAAGCTTATGAATGTTTTTAGTCTGCATTGAATACGTACTGATCTACCTAGGAACCTGATGCAATTGGAGAAGAGACAAACTGCTAAATATGAAAAGGTATTTAAGAGTTGTAATAGCAATTTGTCACATTCTATTAACTGAATGAAGATATGTACTCTTATCAGAAAAAAGAAATTAAGACTGTCTGCTCTGAAAGGGCAGAGAATAAGTCAATTAAACTTGCCCTGCGAAGCACTCATCTGTTCATATGGTTGCTGAATAAATGCTTATTGATGATAGGCATGAAGCAATTAGGAGTCAGAAGCATAGTGATAAGCCTTCCAAACATTGGTCTGAAAAATCTTTGGCCAAAATTCTAGCAGACTTAATGGATTTGTGAAAAGCTCTGGTGTTTTTCATTTAATTTAGCCACGATCATTAGTAAGCCTTGACTTTGTGGCTAGCATGGGGTAGGTGCTGGTGATACAGGAATGACTGCTGTTCTCACAAAGCTTTGTATTTTGCACATTAATTGTCCCTGTTATGATATAGAAGGGCTCTTATGTGGAGGAGAAAAACAGTCCCAACAGTGGTGGAGTTTGGAAATTAACTGGACAATAGAAGATCACTGGGTCAGAACAAGAACTGAAACCCAAAAGACCCATGAGAATCTTGCAACCTTTAATCCTCTCCAGGCTGATGGTTCATTGGAAGAACACATAGCAGAAGGGTGGTCACAGTTCTCCAATAATTTGAGCATCTGAGTCTCATCAATTGGAAGGATATGGGGAACAACCCCATTTCTATTGAATCATAAAAATTCTTCATGTGTGTTTGTATATATGAGGGAGGAAGAGAATTAAGACCATGTTTCCAAACTAGTACTCATAAAATGCTGTTATACACAATGTTAATTAGTAAGTCAAAAAGAAAAGGTTAAATGTTGAAAATATGTTATATCCATGCATTGCAGAGCTCCATAAAGACTTTAATATGCCTATGCATCTTATAAATCTCTAAGAAAAAGGAAAATCCGATTATAATGCCTGGGACCAAGGCTAGCCTTGAATCAAATCACTTAAGCCCTGGAACCAGTGACTGGTGACACAATTACCGCTGGAAATAAAAAGGCTGAAAGAATCATTCAAGCATTTTAGTGAGTTATTTGTATATGTCCTTACAATCTGAAGAAGTGCAATATGACTGCCAATTCTTCCTTATGCCCTCCAAATTCCCATACAAATGCTTTGTGTCACAATTTATTCCTTTGCATCATAAATCAAACTTTGAAACCCTATAGTTATAAAACTTCATTTAGTTGCCATGATGTGTCTGGTAGCCATCATCACAAGAGTATTAAGGGTTCAGTATGTGCACATACCTATGGATGTGTATGTGTCTGTGTGTGTGTGTGTGTGTTCTCTTTTCAGAAGATGGATTGTCAGCACAGTTCCCTGATATTGTGTGAGTGGTGAATGCCACAATGCACAGTCATTTATTGTACCTCAAACTGTTACTGGCATTAATAACTATAGAACTATGGCTGTATTTGTTGTGTCAGCCAGACATATTCTTGCTATTAACTTTTGAATAACAGCAGCGGCTCATCTAATGAAAACTAATGACTTTAAAACAAAGAACTCCAAATAATTTGATTCCACAGAGAAGCCAACAGCAGAAATGCAGGGGATCTTCTTCAAGTTCCTACTTTTCCTGCAGCACTAGTTCTGAATGACATTTTTAGCTGTATCTCTGTAGCAGTGTGGGAGACATAAAAATTAATTTGAATATCTTTTTTTTCCTTTCACCCCTAAGGTCTCTGGGGATCTGAGCAATGCATTTGAAATGGTTGATTATAACATTCTGTTGGATAAATTAACTTCCTAGTGTGTAATGCTTCAACTCAAAAATGGATCACAACATATGCAAACCTAATAATTTGAAAAGGCTGGGCAATTTTCCATTTTGTGTGTGTGTGTGGAGGAGAGGATAGGATATTTTTATTCCTCTTAGTAAGTTATGAGAAATAGGAAACAATCACATTCTCTGCTCAGTAGGAGGTTTTTTTTTTTTTTTTTCTTGCATTTGCAATGCCAATTCTAAATGTGCAGTTGCAAAATGGCATCTTGGCTTATAAGGCACACCACTGTGATTGTGTAGATTATAAAGTCATTTATTTATGCATCCATTTGTATACAGTCTTCATTGCTACAGCATCTGTGAGTCTGACATTACTTAAAAAACACAATTAAATTTGAATACCTCATACTGGAACCTTATTATAAGCTTGTTATTTCTCTTTCCTTAATTTCATTCCATTACTCCTCATTATAGTTTTCTATCATAAACAGTTCTTCAATTATTTTTCCCCCTGAGGAATTTACAACCAGAGATAAAACCATTCTTTCTTCCTTCCACTCCTATTTCAGTCTCCTGAACAGTGGCAATAGGGCCCAGGCAGCTCATACTATTTTCTAAGACACTCCTATAAACTCCTTAAAGACTGACGATCCTGCCCAGGTGAATGTAATTTATCTGTACCTAAATTCAGGGTAAAAACCAAAACAATGGTGGCAGTTATCTTAAGTTTTAATTGTTGCTAAAGTCCAGCAAAGTTGGTCTTTGTCTCTAAGACTGTTTCCTCGTCCATAAAATAGGCATTAGAAGTTTATTCTACCCATTTCACAGAGTAGATCCAATGTTTTTATTTAATAACCTGGAAGTGTGTTTTGAAATCATGGAATCTCACTCGATGTTAGAAAATATTACTACATAGTTACATAGTTAATGTTTATGGAGCTGTTGCTATGTGCCAGGCACGGTGCCAAACAATGTGTTCACATTCCTTCATTTTATCCTCCCAGTAACCCTTGAGGTAGGTAGTATTTTAATCCCCATTTACAGATGAGGAAAATAGGCACACAGAGGCAAACTAATCTTTCCAAGGTAAAAGCAAACAAACAAACAAACAAGCACACACTAGGAAGTAGCAGGGCTGGAACTGAATTACAGGTCTTTCTGACTTTGTAATATGACTCATAGTAGTAGAATTGGAAGCAGATTGAAGGTATGTGCCATCTATGATCTATGAGGTGGATCCTCTTGGGAGCCCTGAAAGGTAGTCAAAGTAAGAAAATTATTTACACTTGAGTAATGAAAAATGTGATGGTGAAATGAATCTTTGAGTGTGGGCTGGGTTTGGAAATATAGGATTGATAAAAATGTAATCCCAGCACTTTCAGAGGCCGAGACAGGCGGATCACCTGAGGTCAGGAGTTTAAGACCAGCCTGGCCAACATGGTGAAACCCCGTCTCTACTAAAAATACAAAAATTAGCTGGGCATGGTGGCAGACACCTGTAATCCCAGCTACTAGTGAGGCTGCAGCAGGAGAATCTCTTGAACCCAGGAGGCAAAGGTCGGAGTGAGCCGATATCACGCCACTACACTCCAGCCTGGGCGACAAGAGTGAGACTCTATCTCAAAAAAACAAACAAACAAAAAAATGGAAGGAGCAGCACCTCAACTGGGGGGAACAGTCAGGGATCTGTAGATGATTAAATTTTGCTGAAACAAAGGCTATTCAAAGGAGTCAAGTGGTAAGTCAGGTAGGCTGGGCTCATTAATAGAGAGATTTGAAAGACAAATTAGACATTCGGGATTTTCTCTGGTGGAATAAATTATGAATCCATTTTAGAGTTAATATTCCAAAAAATTAATACAAGAAGAAGAGGAGATGGAAAAAGGCTATAAGAAAGAGGGGGAAGAAAAGTAAGCAAAAGAAAAGGAAGAAGAAAAGAAAGAGTAGAGGAAGGAGGAAGAAAAGGAAGGGGAACAGAAAGATGAAGGAGGATGATACGAGCAACAACAAGGACAACAGCAACAAAAACAAATCTGGCACACATGGGGTTTGTTCTGGAAGAGAAATGAGATTCTATGCCTCCCCAATCCTACCCCCTTCCTGCAACCCCCCGCATTCACACACACAGATACAGGTAAACTCGTGCTGAAACACCCAAACTCCAAGCTGCTGATTGTTTTGCACTAAGGATACAGCCTCAGGTTAGGTGGCACTTTGATTTAAGAAGTCATTACTTGAGCATGTTTATTGGATAAAGGCATTTCTTGAAATCTTGGCTAGAGGACTTAAATGGCTGTACATAATGAAGTGTTAGGAACTTTAAGTTTATGTTTTATGCTGAGAGTGATGCATAATGGAAGTGATGTGTCTGCACATTCAGAAAAGAGAAGTTCTGGAGGAGTGCTTCCTGAGAGAAGGTAAACGCAATGTAGTGAGAAGCTATGGTCTACAAAGAGTGATAACTGGCAAACTAATTTCATGCAGATCTGATGTTCAATGTTCAGGTGTTTTCTGATTAATTCTATAATTCTACTTTGTTTTCCTTGATCTTCAATTAAACTCCACTTTGACAACTTAAGTGACTAACAATGAGAAAATATAGTGTGGAAGAGGGACAATGTATTCAAGTTTTGGAGCAAAGCAGACCAGAGAGTTGGAGCAGCTCTCAATCATGGCAGGGTGGCAGGGTCAGTCTGAGGGAGATCAAGAACTGAGCTAGAAGCTAAAATAATACTTAGGGTAGTAAACAAGCTATACCCTCCCCCACCCCAGGAGTTATCAAAAACCTGACAAGGCACTGGACTTCTTACATTTTGTGCACTGGGAGTCTGGAGTTCTTTTATTTAGATGCCAAATCAAGGGGGTCTCAGGATATTAGAGGATTCAGTCACATTTGGGAAATGTAAATAACACTTATGAGTGTTCCCTGTTCATTGCTGTATTTTTATTCATTTACTCTTCTGTAAACAGGAATTTAAATAGCTTTCTGGCCAGGAGCAGTGGCTCATGCTTGTAATCCCAGAACTTTGGGAAGCCAAGGCAGGAGGATCGCTTGAGCTCAGGAGTTTGAGACCAACCTGGGCAATATAGCGAGATTCCATCTCTACAAAAAATGTTTTTATAAGTACCTGGGCCTGGTGTTGTGAGCCTGTAGTTTCAGCTACTTGAAAGCCTGAATTGCTAGGAGTGCTTGAGTCCAGGGGGTCAAGGCTGTAGTAAGCTATATTCACACCACTGCATTCCAGCCTGGAGAACACAGCAAGATTCTGTCTCTAAAACAAAATTTTTGATAGCTTTTCTTTAGCATCAAGGATGTCCTATTGACTCTTGATTATTGATGAAAGCACTTCTCTCCTTCATATTATCATCAGCATTTCCCTCTGTTCCAAAGGGTAGGTTAGGCCACAGGATCACTGGCTAAGGCAGAAGGTATCCTGTTTCCACTTAGTATTGGAAATTTTTCTGACCAAAAACTATTTAATGTGTCTTATCTTTTGTTGATTTTCACATAGTATTTGGACAATTTTTACTGGAGCTTTTCTCCCTCATGAGAATAATTCCATATTTTTAACAAGTGTGCCAGTTTCATGGGTAGCAGATGTATTTATAATTTGGATATATTTCTGTAAAATCCTGTTTGAACATCAAAGCATGGGGTAAAAATACTTTTTTCTTGGCTTGATTTAAGCAAAAGGTCCTGACCAAAGGATGCCACAGAGGAGATGTTTGGCATAGACAGCAAATATCTAATTGCACACAAAACACAATATTTACATGTTGATTTACACCTTTTTAATGTCTGGAAGGTAGTCTTCACATCCTCATGAAAGATTTAATTATTTGGTTTATGTCAGGCTTAAATAGTCACTGAAATTCATAGCAATTAGAACTAATTTTCTTTTAGGAGTGCTCCTTGCAGTTTTCTCAAGATAAATCATCTGACCTCAAGGCACACAAAGATTAGTCCAAGAAAAGTATGAGTCTGAAGTAGCACAGCCTCAGCAAATGATGAGTCACAAGGACTATCTGAATTCACCACTCAGGGACTCAAGATCATATACAGCAAGGGGTTTGCTCAGTGTTGCAATGAGTGGCTGACCCAACCAGAGTAAGAACTTTTATTCCCAACTCCCAGGCTAGTGATGTGTTCATTACCACATTCTTCCCCTTTAGTAAGCCATTAGAGTCAGCTGGCATGCTTGAGCAATAAAAGCCCAGCTTTTCCTATGTCCATGTGAAGATCAACCTCCTTCCCTCAACCTTTCCCTTAGGTAGATGTTTTTCTGTCTTTTTTCTTTGTCATATTAATTTACCACAAGAGCATGTTTTTGTTTGTAAGTTATTAATAGTTTCTTGGTCAAGATCCTCCAGTGGCCATCCAATAGCTAGAGAAAAAAGTTTACTAATTTTATCCTAGTCCTCAGAGGTTCCTCAGAGGTGCCTATTATCTAGTAAGCTGGCAATTCAACTTTATTTTTTATTCATGAAAATAGCAGCTTCCATCATGGAGCACTTATTCAGCAACAGAAACTGGGTATCTACTATATCATTTAAACCTATGAAACAGGCAGTATTGTCATACTTATTTTTATAGATAAGAAACACTGCAGTGCTAGAGAAGTTAAATAACTGGCCCAAGGTTATTCAGTAGGCTTATCAGACTAGTCTAACTCCTCAGCTGCGGTCCTTCTTGTCTTCAGCCCATCTCACCTCTTCCATGTGGTCAAAATGCACACTTCCCCATCACATACTTGGCTTCTTTTCACATTTAGGCCTCTGCTCATCATTTACCACTCATCCAAATTGTCCCTCTTTATTTTCACTCCATATCCTTCTTTCAAGCCCTATATTAGTTCCCCATTGCTGCTGTAGCAAAATACCACAAACTTAGTGACTTAAAACAACATAAATGTGTTAGTTTATAGTTCTGAAAGTCAGAAGTCCCAAAATGCGTCTCATGAGGATAAAACCAAGGTACCCTCAGGGCTGCATTTCTTCTGGGGGCTCTAGGGGAAAGCCAGCTCCTCATCCTTCCCAGCAACTCGTTTCCTGCATTCCTTGCTGAGGGGCCTCATTCTGACCTTGGCTTCCATGCTCCAATCTCCTCTGACTCTCACTCTCCTGCCCCCCTCTCTCTTTAGAAGGATCTTTGTTAATGTATTGGGCCAACCTGGATAATTGAGGCAAACCTTCCCATCTTAAGAGCCTTAATAACAACTGAAAAATGAGTTTTCCATGTAAAGTAGTATGTTCACATGTTCCAGGAATTAAAGCATGGACAACTTTGTGGGGGGCATAATTATTCCCATCACAAAGACCAGTTCCAATGTCATCTCCCCTCTCAAGACTTCCCAAAAGGCTCAATTCTCAGGCTAGTTTATCCTATATCATATATCTTGATATATCCAAAAAAGATATATCCTATATCTTGTTGCTCATCTTAGTTTTTAAAAATTTGCCTTCCATTCATTTTGCACATTTGGAAATTAGGCTCCATTTGTTATGGGCTTGGACAGTTACAGCTGAAACCTTAGAGAGTATCCACTCCAGGGATGACAAATGAGTTTCATCTCAAATGTCATGTCCATGCACCTGGTAGAAGCAGTTCAAGGTTGTGTATTGGAAAGAATTTTAAAGCTCCTTCTGGTTTCAAAACAAAGAGGGCTGTGATCAATTACAATGTTTGCCATGAAGGCATAAAGAGAGGATAGCAGCTCGGGGACCACATGCTGGACAGTTTTACTCTTCTTTTTTTTTTTTTTTTTTTCCGAGACGGAGTCTCATTCTGTTACCCAGGCTGGAGTGCAGTGGCGCGATCTCGGCTCACTGCAAGCTCCGCCTCCTGGGTTCATGCCATTCTCCTGCCTCAGCCTCTCCCAGTAGCTGGGACTACAGGCGCCCGCCACCACGCCCAGCCAATTTTTTGTATTTTTAGTAGAGACGGGGTTTCACCGTGGTCTCGATCTCCTGACCTCGTGATCTGCCCGCCTCGGCCTCCCAAAGTGCTGGGATTACAAGCGTGAGCCACCGCGCCCGGCCTAGTTTTACTCTTCTTACCTATGTCTCTCATTTTGAAAATGAAGAAAGAAAAAGGAAGCTGGCTTTTACAAAAGGCCTACTATGTATCTGGCACTGTTTTGGTATATAACCCAGTTTAACTCCTTTGATTCTCATGAGTGTATAAATAGATGTCAGAAGTAGAAACTAGGTTTCTCAGAGTTTAAGGAACATGTTCAAGTGTCCAGTGGAAAAACGTGACATAAAGATATAGACTTAACCTAATTGCAAATCCAATTCTGTTCAGTATAATAAACTCGGAGATTAAATTACTTACACAGGCCACATGAAACCAGAAACAGAGCTGGTATTAGTAACTACCCTTCCCCCAAAAACACAGGACACATAGGTGGACACATGGCCACAATGCTGAATACTTAAACTGGAACTTTTATAAGAAATCCAAGGTACATAGTTGCTGCAACTAAAATGCACTGCGTCACAGAGCATAGGTTTCTGTATTTGTTTGACTGAACTCAGTGATCATAGGACATTATTTATTTTCCCTAAGTGAAAAACTGGCTGACTTTTTTGGTTTTGAGATATCATCCTCTTCTTTTCTCTACACCTGGGCCTTGGCTATATATATATATATATTCCTGTATATATATATACAGGAATATATATATATATATATTCCTGTAAATCAGACCTTCCTGCCTCCTCTGTCCCTGTCATCTGAATTAACATGCTTTACAAACTGTAGTTCTGATCGAGCTGTCAGAGACCAGTTACTTTAGCTCTCGTCTATTAGCACCCATGCTAAGGAAACATTCCCCCTAAGCCAAAAATTTTTTTCCTAAAGTGCCACTTGTTAATAAAACTTCTTGCAATTAGGGAAAACATGATTTCCCAGCTATGGATCATCTCACTGTCCTGCTTAAGATTTTCAATCACTTCCCATGTTTTTCTAGGGAAAAACCACCTTCTTTTTATTGGCCACAGAGCCTTCCTTGTCTTGAATGCTGTCACACCACTAACCTCATTCGTTCCTCTCTCCTTTGGCTCCCTCCCTTACCACCTTAGGCTCCTCCACTCTGCCTGCCTGCTTCTTTGTTGCTATCTGTCTTTTTGTCTGGCTCCTGGGTTTTTGCCATGCCTTAAATTACATTCCTTAGGTTGAATTCCCTTCCCTTGATGTCCACACAGGTGCTTGTGTGATTTTTTTTAAAATGCAAATCTGACCCTGTTATTTTCCTGTTCAAAATCCTTAGTGGCTTTCTTTCATCCAGATGAGTGGTTCTGAAGCCTGACTGATGTGTTACTTGTGTAGTTGTAGATCCAAGTCTCACCATTCAGTCCACACCAGAGCCACGATTTTTATTCAAAAGGTCTGAGGTGAGGTCAATAATAATTTCCAATGTCTTATGGATAATTCCAATGAACAACCAAGTCTACAGGAGAGGCCCAATCCTTTATCAGCACATATATAGACCTTCTGGTTTGGTCCCATCTAGATTTATATTTCATCACAATCTACATTAAACTTGACCCCCACCCTCACAGCACCAACCCGTCCCCAACACTGCTAGATTTTGGTCACTCCAACTTAATCATGGTTTTCTGCACATTGAATTTTCTTTGCTACCTCCATGTTTTTTTACCTAGCATTGTGTGCTCTCAAAGAAGAATAGGTTAACTGTTTTTTTTTTTTTTAAGTTGTCTTCTAAATTCAGCTCAGGCGGTTCAGCTCTTGAGGACTTCTCTACTATACTCATAGACTGAGTAAATTACTCTCTCCTTTGTATCATTTCTTTTTTTTTCCTATTTTATGCATACATAGTAGGTGTATATATTTATGGGGTACATAGAGATATTGTGAAACAGGTATACAGTGCATAATAATCACATCAGAATAAGTATTCATTACTTCAAATGTTTATCATTTCTTTGTGTTACAAACAATCCAATTATACTCTTTTAGTTATTTTTAAATGTACAATAAATTACTGTTGACTGTAATCATTCTGCTGTGCTATCAAAACTTAGGTCTTATTCATTCTGTTTTTGTACTCATTAACCACCCCTGCTTCGCCCTGCAACTACTCTTCCCAGCCTATGGCAACCATCATTCTGTCTACATGAGTTCAATTGTTTTAAATTTAGCTACCACAAATTAGTGAAAACATACAAAATTAGCCTTTCTGTGCCTGGCTTATTTTACTTAACATAATGTCCTACAGTTCCATCCATGTTACTGCAAATGACAGAATTTCATTTTTTTATAGCTGAATAGTATTTCATTGTGTATATGTACCACATTTTCTTTATCCATTCATCTGTTGAGTGGCACTTAGATTGCTTCCAAATCTTGGCTACTGTTAATAGCGCTGCAATAAACATGGGAGTGCGGATATCTCTTCAATATACTGAGTTCCTTTCTTTTACATATATAAATAGCAATGCCTAGGTATTTTCTTTGTAGCTTTATAAATGTGATTATTTTCTTGATTTCATTTTCAGATTGTTCATAGCTGACATATAGAAATGGTGCTTATTTTATATATTGATTTTGTGTTCTGCAACTTCACTGAATCTGTTTATGAGTTCTAATAGTTTTCTATGAAGTCTTGAGGTTTTTGCAAATATAAGATCTTATCTACTGCAAACAAGGATAATTTGACTGCTTCCTTTCCAACTGGATGCCCTTTATTTCCTTCTTTCCCTCCTTCTCTCCATTTTTTCTTTCTTTCTTTCTTTCCTTTCTTCCTTTCTCTTTCTTTTTCTTTCTTTCTTTTTCTCTCTTTCTCTCTTATCCTTCTCTCTCTCTCTCTCTGTCTCTCTCTCTCTTTTTCTTTTGGTTGCTTTAGCTAGTACTTCCAATACTGTGTTGAATAACAGTGGTAAAAGTGGGCATCCTTGTCTTGTTCCAGGTCTTAGAGGAAAGGCTTTCAGTTTTTCCATGTTCAGTATAATGCTAGTTGTGGGCTTGCCATGTTGACGTGTGTTCCTTCTATACCCAGATTTCTTACAGTTTTTATTATGAAGGGATGTTGACTTTTATGAATGCTTTATTCATCATTAACTGAAATGAACATATAGTTTTTGACTTTCATACTGTTGATACACTGTATTACATTGATTGATTTGTGTATGTTTAACCATCCTTGCATGCCAGGATAAATACCATTTGGTCATGATAAATGATCTTTTCAATGTGTTGCTTGTTGTTGAATTTAGTTTGCTAGTATTTTTTTGTTGAGGTTTTTTGTTTTGTTTTTGTTTTTGAGATGGGTCTCACAATGTTGCCTAGGCTGGTCTCAAACTTGGGCTCAGGTAATCCTTCCATCCTTGGTCTCCCAAAGTGCTGGGATCACAGGCATAAGCCACTGTATCTGCTCATTGTTGAGGATTTTTTCATTAATATTCATCAGAGATATTGGTCTGTAATATTCTTTTTTTTGATGTGTCCATGTGTGATTCTGGTATCAGGGTAATAGTGGCCTCATAGAATAAGTATAGAAATATTCTCTCTTCTTCTATTTTTTGGAGTAGTTTGAGTAGAATTAGTATTACTTCTTCTTTAAATGTTTGGTAAAATTCAGCACTGATGTCATTAAGTCCTGGGCTTTTCTTTGTTAGGAGACATTTTATTACAGCTTTGCTCTCATTTATTGTTATTAATCTACACAGGTTTTGGACTTTTTCTTGGTTCCATCTTGTTAGCTTGTATGTATCTAAGAATGTGTCTGTTTCCTCTAGGTTTTCCAATTTTTGGTCTATAATTGCTCATAGCAACATCTAATGATCCCTTGAATTTCCGCAGTATCTGTTATAATGTCTCCTTTTTCATCTGAGTTTTTTTTATTTGAGTCTTCTCTCTTTTTCTTTGTTAGCAAAGCTAAAGATTTGTCCATTTTGTTTATCTTTTCAAAAAATAAACTTTTTGTTTCATTGTTTTTTTTGTATCAGTGGTCTAATCTTCCTTATTTCTGCTCTAATCTTCATTATTTCTTTCCTTCTACTAATTTTGAATTTGATTTGCTCTTGCTTTTCTAGTTCTTTAAGATGCATTATTAGGTTTATTTGAAATTTTTCTACTTTTTTGATGTAAGTGCTTATTGCTATAAACTTTCCTCTTAGTATTGATTTTGCTGTATCTCATAGGATTTGTGTGTTGGGTTTCCATTATCATTTGTTGCAAGAAAATTTTGAATTTCCCTCTTAATTTCTTGATTCAGCACTGGTCATTCAGGATCATATTGCTTTATTTCCATGTGTTTGTATGGTTTCCAAATTTATTCTTATTGATTTCTAGTTTTATTCCATTGTGGTTACAGAAGATACTTAATATGACATCACTTTTTTGAATTTTTTAAGCCTTGTTTTGTAGACTAACATATGGTCTATCCTTGAGAATGATCCATGTGCTGAGGAGAAGAATGCGTATTCTGTATCCATTGAATACAATGTTCTTTAAATAATCTATTAGGTCCATTTAGTCTATAGTATACATTAAGTCTGATGTTTCTTTGTTTATTATCTGTCTTGCTTACCTGTCCAGTGCTAAAACTGGGGTGTTGAGGTCTCCAGCTATTATCATATTGGGTTTGTTTCTCTCCTTAGCTCTAATATTATTTGCTTTATATATCTGGGTCCTGCAGTGTTGGGTGCATATATATTTAAAATTGATAGATTCTCTTGCTGAATTGACACCTTTATCATTATATAATGATCTTTTTTATCTTATAGTTTTTGTCTTGAAATTTATTTTGTCGTATATAAGTATAGCTATTCATGCTCTTTTTTTGGTTTCTATATGCATGGAACAGATTTTTCCATCTTTTTATTTTCAATGTGTGTCCTTAAGGATGAAGTGGGTTTCTTGTAGGCAAAGGATCATTGGATCTTGCTTTTTATTCATTCAGCCATTCTGTTTTTTGATTGGAGAATTTAGTCCATTTAACTTCAATGTTATTATTGATAAGTAAAAACTTACTACTGTAATTTTATTATTATTTTCTGTATGTTTTATGGTCTTTTCCTTCCTACCTCCCTTCCCTCCTCCCTTCCCATCTTCCTTTATGTGAAGGTTATTTTCTCTGATGGCATGTTTTAATTTCTTGCTTTTTATATGCTGTGTATTTGTTGTTAAGTTTGTTGATTTGAGGTTACAGTGGTGCTTGCAAATAACATAATCCATTATTTAAAACTGATGGCAACTTAACACTGATTGCATAAAAAACTCACAAATAAGCAAAGAGAAAACTCATAAAAACTCTACACTTTAACTTCTTGATCCTCACTGTTTAACCTTTTATTTCTATCTTATTATACTCCCTCTGTGTTGAAAAGTTGTTGTAGTTATTATTTTTGAGAAGTTCAACTTTTAGTGTTTCTACTCAAGATATAAGTAGGTTACGTACCATAATTACAGTGTTATAATATTCTGTGTCTGTGTACTTAGGATTACCAGTAAGTTTTGTACCTTCAGGTGAAAGATTTGTACCTTACTCCTTGTTAACGTCCTTTTCTTTCAGATTGAAGAATGCTCTTTAGTTTTTCTTGTAGGAAAGGTCTGATATTGATGAAATCCATGAACTTTTGATCATCTAGGAAAGTCTTTTCTTCTTCATTTTTGAAGGATATTTTCACTGGATATACTACTCCAGGAAAATGTCTTTTTCTTTTTTCCTTTAAATATATCATGCCACTCTCTCCATGCCTGTAAGGTGTCCACTGAGATGTCTGCTCCTGGATATACTGGAGCTCCTTTGCATATTTTTTTTCTCCTGCTGCTTTTGGGACCCTTTCTTTATTTTTTCATCTCTAGGAGTTTGATTATTGAATGTCTTCATGTAATCTTATTTGGGTTAAATCTGCTTGGTGTTCTATAACCTTCTTGTTCTTGAATACTGATGTATTTCTACAGATTTGGAAAGTTCTCTGTTATTATATGTTTGAATAATATCCTTTCTACCCTTCTCTCTCTCTCTCTCTCTCTGTCAAGACTCTTTAGATTTGCCTTTTGAAGCTATTTTCTAGATCTTATAAGCCTGTTTAATTTTTTTGTTTGTTTACTCTGACTATGTATTTTCAGTTATCCTATTTTCAGGCTCACTAATTCTTTCTTCTCCCTTATCAATTCTGCTATTGAAAGACCCTGGAGCATTTTTCAGTATGTCAATTTAGTTGTTCAATTCTAGAATTTCTGCTTGATTTAAAAATAATTATTTCCATGTCTTTGGTAAATTTCTCTGATAGGATTCTGAATTCATTTTCTGCATTATCTTGAATTTTGTTGAGCTTCCTCAACATAGATATTTTGAATTCTCTGTCTGAAAAGTCACAGATCTCTGTCCCTTTATGATTGGTCACTGGTGCCTTATATAGTTTGTTTGTTGAGGTCCTGTTTTCCTGGATGGTCTTTATGTTTGTGGATATTTGTTGGTGTCTGGGCACCAAAAAGTCAGGTATTTATTGTAGTCTTCACAGTCTAGGCTTGTTTGTACCCTTCCTTCTTGAGAAGACTTTCCAGGTATTTGAAATGACCTGGGTGTTGTTATCTAAGTCATATCTGCATCGGGGGTATCCCAAGACCAGTAATGCTGTGACACCTGCAGTATCATAGAGGTCCTGCCTTTGTGGTCTTGGGTACGATCTGAGATAATTATTTGGATTACTAAGCAGAGACTCTTGTTCTCTTCTCTTACTTTCCCCCAAACAAATGTAGTGTCTCTCTCCATGCTGAGCTGCCTTGAGCTGGGGTAAAGAGTAACACAAGCACTGCTGGGCCACAATCACTGGGACTGTGCTTGGTCAGACGTGAAGTGACCATGGCACTCAGTCTCACCCAAGCCGTGTGGCAAGTATTGCCTTGCCACTGTTTTTTTTTTTTTTTCATTTTTTTATTTATTTTTTATTATTATTATACTTTAAGTTTTAGTGTACATGTGCACAACATGCAGGGTTGTTACATATATATACATGTGCCATGTTGGTGTGCTGCACTCATTAACTTGTCATTTAGCATTAGGTATATCTCCTAATGCTAGCCCTCCCCCTTCCCCCCCCACCCGACAACAGTCCCCGCTGTGTGATGTTCCCCTTCCTGTGTCCATGTGTTCTCATTGTTCAATTCCCACCTATGAGTGAGAACATGTGGTGTTTGGTTGTTTGTCCTTGTGATAGTTTGCTGAGAATGATGGTTTCCAGTTTCATCCATGTACCTACAAAGGACATGAACTCATCATTTTTTATGGCTGCATAGGATTCCATGGTGTATATGTGCCACATTTTCTTAATCCAGTCTATTATTGTTGGATATTTGGGTTGGTTCCAAGCCTTTGCTATTGTGAATAGTGCTGCGATAAACATACGTGTGCAAGTGTATTTATAGCAGCATGATTTATAATCCTTTGGGTATATACCCAGTAATGGGATGGCTGGGTCAAATGGTATTTCTAGTTCCAGATCCCTGAGGAATCGCCACACTGACTTCCACAATGGTTGGACTAGTTTACAGTCCCACCAACAGTGTAAAAGTGTTCCTATTTCTCCACATCCTCTCCAGCACCTGTTGTTTCCTGACTTTTTAATGATTGCCATTCTAACTGGTGTGAGATGGTATCTCATTGTTGTTTTGATTTGCATTTCTCTGATGGCCAGTGACGATGAGCATTTTTTCATGTGTTTTTTGGCTGCATAAATGTCTTCCTTTAAGAAGTGTCTGTTCATATCCTTTGCCCACTTTTTGATGGGGTTGTTTGTTTTTTTTTCTTGTAAATTTGTTGGAGTTCATTGTAGATTCTGGATATTAGCCCTTTGTCAGATGAGTAGATTGCAAAAATTTTCTCTCATTCTGTAGGTTGCCTGTTCACTCTGATGGTAGTTTCTTTTGCTGTGCAGAAGCTCTTTAGTTTAATTAACTCCCATTCACAATTGCTTCAAAGAGAATAAAATACCTAGGAATCCAACTTACAAGGGATGTGAAGGACCTCTTCAAGGAGAATTACAAACCACTGCTCAATGAAATAAAAGAGGATAGAAACAAATGGAAGAACATTCCACACTCATGGGTAGGAAGAATCAACATCGTGAAAATGGCAATACTGCCCAAGGTAATTTATAGATTCAATGTCATCCCCATCAAGCTACCAATGTCTTTCTTCACAGAATTGGAAAAAACTACTTTAAAGTTCATATGGAACCAAAAAAGAGCCCGCATCACCAAGTCAATCCTAAGCCAAAAGAACACAGCTGGAAGCATCACGCTACCTTACTTCAAACTATACTACAAGGCTACAGTAACCAAAACCGCGTGATACTGGTACCAAAACAGAGATACAGACCAATGGAACAGAACAGAGCCCTCAGAAATAATGCTGCATATCTACAACTATCTGATCTTTGACAAACCTGACAAAAGCAATGGGGAAAGGATTCCCTATTTAATAAATGATGCTGGGAAAACTGGCTAGCCATATGTAGAAAGCTGAAAGTGGATCCCTTCCATACACCTTATACAAAAATTAATTCAAGATGGATTAAAGACTTACATGTTAGACCTAAAACCATAAAAACCCTAGAAGAAAACCTAGGCAATACCATTCAGGACATAGGAATGGGCAATGACTTCATGTCTAAAACACTAAAAGCAATGGCAACAAAAGCCAAAATTGACAAATGTGATCTAATTAAACTAAAGAGCTTCTGCTACTGTTGATGTTTATTCAAGATCCAAGGGTTCTTTAATTAGCAAATGATGCATCCTGCCAAAACTGTGTCCTTCCCTTCAAGGAAGTGGGTTCTATTCTGGCCCAGGGTGTGTCTAGAAATGTTATCCATTTGGGAACTAGAGCCTGGAATGGGAGGCTTGGGACTCTGCCTGTTGTCCTACCCTACTGTGTCTGAGCTGGTCTCAAAGTTGCAAGAGTGTTCTTTACTCTCCCCTCCCTCTCTTCAAGCCCAAGGAAGAAGTCTCTCCCAGAGCTTTGAGCTGCACTACATGGTGTTGGGGGATGGGTAACTTAAGTGCTCCCTTGGCCACTGTAGCTGCTCACCCTTCTGTATCACTTCTGATTACTATATGATTTTTATTTAACATGCAATACTCCATTTATAAAATAAACAACATATTTTATGCATTAGATAGAATGTTTATGTTTCAGTCAAACTTGGCATTGTGATAGAAATATAACTGCATTTTATTTATAAAACTTACAAAGTGGTTTTATTCTTATAGTGCCTTATGTGATGCTTTCAACAGCTCTACAAGGTAAGTCAAATATTACCCTTCCTTTAGAGATAGAGAAATGAGATTCACAAAAGGGCTTTCCTCATATAGCAGAGACAAATAATGTGAACTCAGTTTTCTCACCCTAATGAGGTGCCATAAATGATATACCATATAACATCATGATATAACATATGCCATCTCAAGATATAAATTTCATAGTGTATGATATAATGTCTCAGATTAATAGAGAGGGCATAAAGCAAATGTTTTGCATAGGACATTAAATCTTTTTAAGAAATGAATGTAATGCACTATTTCATAAGAAGGCACACTTACATTTCTATTAATAATTATATCCATTAAAATAAAAATGCCAAAATTATCTGTTAGAGAGTAAAATAAGAAAGGCTTATAAGCTTTCCCATCTCCAACTATTTCCTTTTCCACATTTTGATCCTGAGGATGATTATAATGTCCTAATTTCTATTTTGGTAAGTAGGTTTTCAGCAGGGTTCCCCAGAGGCCCAGCAAGCTCAGGCAGATACAAAAGCAGCTGCATCCAGAAAAGTGTTAGACACCAAGGAATTCATCTAAATTCCTTTTTGACAGCCATTCTTCGGTTTATTTAACAACTTTTGGAGACTGAATCCATTAATAAATGTCATGATATCATTTTATTTATTCTGTAACTTTCAAAATCAGAAAAAAGTGAGATTAGGTATAATCCTTTAGAGTGCATGATGAATATTCAGTTTGATAACTTCATTCATTCAAATCTAAAGATACAGGCTTTCACTTTCAGAAGAATATAGCTATTGGTATTACAGGGAAAAGCTACATGGGGACCAGGCAAATAAAGAATTAATTTTAGAAATTGATAACCCTTCACATATTAAGAGGAAGAACAGCTTCTCTTCATACTGATGTTTTTCTATTAAGTCATCTATTAAAAACCCTTGAGTTTATTATGAGAGGATTTGTCATGGACAGTGGCATTAACTAAAACCCTTCATATGCGTCAGGATTCTTTTGTGCATATCCATTAAAATCTTACTTTAAAATGATAGAAAATAATTTTAAAAGTATGGCCGGGTGCGGTGGCTCACGCCTGTAATCCCAGCACTTTGGGAGGCCGAGGCAGGCGGATCACGAGGTCAGGAGATCGAGGCCATCCTGGCTAACACGGTGAAACCCCGTCTCTACTAAAAAAAAACACGAAAGAATTAGCTGGTCATGGTGGCAGTCGCCTATAGTCCCAGCTATTTGGGAGGCTGAGGCAGGAGAATGACATGAACCCGGGAGGTGGAACTTGCAGTGAGCCGAGATCGTGCCACTGCACTCCAGCCTGGGTGATAGAGCGGGACTCCGTCTCAAAAAAAAAAAAAAACCAGGAAACTAATTTTAAAAGTATCATCTAGGTTGGGCACCGTGGATCACGCCTGCAATCCCAGCATTTTAGGAGGCCGAGGCAGGTGGATCACAAGGTCAGGAGTTCGAAACCAGCCTGGCCAACATGGTGAAATCTTGCCTCTACTAAAAATACAAAATCTGGTGGCAGGTGCCTGTAATCCCAGCTACTTGGGAGGCTGAGGTGGGAGAATCATTCGAACCTAGGAGATGGAGGTTGCAGTGAGCCAGATCGTGCCATTGCACTCCAGCCTGGGCGACAGGGTGAGACTCCATCTTAAAAAAAAAAAAAAAAAAAAAAAAAGAAATAAAAAAAAGTTTCATCTAATGTAACTGGAATACTACAGATACTGAGCTCCAAAACAGTGTAATCTGAGGCCAAACATTGAGGGTCATTAAAGACATTGATTCTTTCTATATTTTTAGTCACCATCTTTGAGACGTTGCTTCTTCAACCTGTGTGGCAAGATGGCTACAGCCTTTATAGTATTACGTTCAGAGAGGTCAACGTCCATAGGAAGGGGTAGAGTGGTCTTTCTTCATCTTTCTTGGGAGTGTGGAGACTTTTGCCAGACTAATCCCCACCCAAGTGACTTTCCTCCATGATCAGAATTGTGTCACATGAACATTTTTCTGGATAGGCGAATCATTGGCAAGGGTGAAATGGGTGCTGGGAACTAATCATAATGTCCATCACATGCTATATTTTAGAGTGTTTCTTTGAATCAGAGTAACACAGCTCTGTACTCACTGCAAGTGAGTTAAAGGAGAGGCCAGCCAAGTTGAAGGTAGTGCAGGTTTAATGTAGAGTATCAAAGCATATGGCCATTAAAAGTCATGGTTAGACCCACAATGATGTTATGGTGTTTTCTAAAGGTGTGGAAGAAATTTGGAAGTCTAGCTTCTCGTGGGCATGGGCTTCCTGAAGCATGCCCCTTTGTTAGCAGCAGCATATAAGGCCATTTTGATATTCTAGAGCATGAGAAACTAAAATCCTTTACTTTCTTTTTGGTGAAGAATCTACCTCTTTCAAACCACTGGATTTATAGAGGATGAGAAGCAGCGTTAAAAGTTTATTTTCTTTAATTCTTATCAGCTCTGTGTTTTTTGTGTTAAGTCCTACTCACTTAGAGGAAATAAATATCCTTAGTTCACCTGAGAATAAGAAAACAGGTCTCTAATCAGACCAATACAAACATAAGCTCCTTTTGATGCCAACAGGCAGAGCAGTTTAATAATTAGTCTCCCAACTCAACCCATTTCAAATACACAATGAAGCAAAAAAAGAATGGAAGCTGCTCAAATTATCTACTGAAGCATGGACTGAACTGGGACTAGGAATGAAGGTGAGAAGGTTAGTAGGTGCAGATGTGGGCAAAAATATAATCGGGGAAAATATTGCCTGAATTGGGGGAACTCACATTTCACATAGCAAACTAATTTTCTGCTGAGTAACACTGGCCACATAAATAAAGAAACATTTTTATGAGCCATCTGGAAGCCCACATCATGTTACCAAATCATGTCAAACTAATTCATCTTATGACATGTATATTTTAACTCTTTAACAACTTATTTAGACTTCACCTGGAATTATGATTTTTAAACTGAACTCAGCTGCAGGTTCTCAGAGTTATACTACTTTGGGGTAAACATTTCCTTTTTTCTCAGTTTAAGACTAGCAAGTGATAGGCAATATTATTTCAGTGCATTTTAATGGAGAATATAAGATGAGAATATCCAAAAATTAGATCATTTGTTTTAGAATGATAGAATGTGCTCATTGGTGTGAATATGATAGAAAGACACGGAACATCACCATGTGGAATATAATTATTATTGCTATTATTAATATTTGATTAATATTCAAGTCTGTCACCAAGACTGGGCAGCAACAAATTCTTCACTCTCATTGTTTTCCAGAATATTTCCTTATATGTCTTAAGTATTAAGATCTTTGTTTTTAACTTATAAAATATCTAGTACACGGATATAAAGGGGGTAGAATAGAACCCCACACTTGAATTATTCAGTTTGTCAAATAAAGTTTTACTTAACTTCAAAGTTATGAAGAAATAAGAGGCAAATAATAAGAAAACTGTAATCATGACACTGAGGAGACACTGCTTGTTTCCCTCTTTGTTTCTGGGATTCTAAGGATTTCCCTAAGGAAATCAAATTTTCCTTCTTATCATTAAGCCTCATTTCAGAACTTGGGGTTTTGGTGGAAGTGGTTGTATAATTTTATTATCTAAAAAATAATGGTGTTGACTATATAATCCCTTAAAAGAACTTCTTTTTTAAGAGTTAATATGAGGAATTTTTCTTAGAGGGTAAAAGAACTGGGAACTACATAATGAACTGCAGAGAGGAGTATGGTGGAGCATTATAGTGTGACTTGCTTCTGGAGACTAAATCCCAGTGAAAACTTCTGGGGAGACATGGCAAATAGTAGAGGGAGGAAGAAGTCATAAACAGCTTGCTGGATGAGGTGAGTTTTCACTGCTACAACGTAAGATTAATTTGTAGAAGACTAGCTTTTCCAAGTGGCTACTTAAATTTCTACTTTGATGTGTAATTGTAATTTTAAACTGAACATGCCCAAAATTAAACTCTTGCCTTACTTCGCTTTCAAAATGACTTCTCTTCTAATCTGCATTTGAACAAATGAAACAGCACAGCATCAGCCCAAAACCCAGGAGTTGCTTTACTTTATCTGTTTTTCTCATGGCTGACTTCCAATTCATGGAAAGCTCTTGTGATCTCTATCTTTAAAATACGTTGTGAATTTGACCACTACTCACCACTACTTGTTAACACATTAATCTACCAACTTCCCACATCTGGATTATTATAATTCCTGAATTAACTTCTCTATTTCTATTATTTCTTCCTAAAGTCAATTTTCCAAATAAAATTTAAGGTCATCTTTTAAAAATGTACATACAAACAGTTCACTCTCCTGATCAGAACCATAATATGGAATAATAAGAAGAAAAGTGCTCCAAGTTCTGAGACAGTTGTATATCACCTACCTTCTCAACTTCATGAAAATCTGTCTCGTTATTCTCTCCCCTCATTCACTCCGGTTCAGCCCTCTTCAACATCAGCCCTCTTGCTATTCTTTAAAAGTAAAAGCTTATTCTTAGCCTAGGCCTTTGCCTTTTTTTACTTCCTCTATAAGATTCTCCTCTTCCTTAGATTTATTCATGTCTCTATTTCCTCTTAATAAAAGCCTTTATGTTAAGGTGGTCAGTTAAAACAGCAATAATGAATAATGTGAAACTTATATTTCTGGTCAAGATAGATTATCAGGAACTAGATTTATCTCCAAACAAAAACAATTTATAAAGTACACAAAATGTATAAAAAATGACTTTCAAATTATTGGACATTAGGCAACAAAGGACAGTAGTTTATAAGATATGGAAAAAAATGAGAGAAACTTTACAATTTCCATCGCTTAATGGCTCTGATGCATATAATTTGCATTAAAGGGTGGAGAACTTAGGCAAGTTCATTATACTCAGTGAGGCAAGAAGATGGAAACAGCATTCTGTGGAAGCAAGGGTGGTGAGAGTTAACAGGATAAAGTGCCAGAGAGAAGAAAACTACACAGGCATAATGCCAGAGATCTCTACAGGGTCCTCTTCCAGTATTTAGTTAAGTACCAATCAACATGTAAAACTACCCAAGGTCAGAGAAAGAACCATGTGAAAACATTAGAAAGAACAACGACCAGCTATTAACAAAAGGCAGGAATAGAACCTGTTTTCAACAGAGTAGAGACCTCATAATTCACAAGAAATTAGTCAGACTACTAAAAAGAGCTTGCCTTAGTAGTAGAAAAATTTAAACCTTGAATAAAAGTTACTCTGCCCCCCCAACAAATCTTAAAGCAAAACCCAGAAGTGTGTTAAATAATATTTTTTGGAATACAAAAAATATTCAGCATTACAAACAGGCAAAACTCACAAGGACTTGCCTCCAATAAAAAATTACTAGAAATGGCCTGTAATCCCAGCACTTTGGGAGGCAGAGGCGGACGGATCAAGAGGTCAGGAGATCGAGACCATTCTGGCTAACACAGTGAAACCCCGTCTCTACTAAAAATACAAAAAAAAAAAAAAAAAAAAGAAAAAAAAAGAAATTAGCTGGGCATGCTGGTGGGTGCCTGTAGTCCCAGTTACTCAGGAGGCTGAGACAGGAGAATGGCATGAACCTGGGAGGCAGAGTGTGCAGTGAGCCGAGATCGTACCACTGCAGTCTAGCCTGGACAACAGTGAGAGACTATGTCAAAAAAAAAAAATTACTAGAAATGTAAAGAAGCAGTAAATCATGGCTCACAATAAGAAGAAATGTCAGTGGAAAGGTAACCAAAAATGACACAGATGATAGAAATAGTAGACAATGAAATTAAAACAGTTAAACAACTGTATCCCACATGTTCTTAAGCTAGAGAAAAGACTGAACATGATATAAGTAGAGACATAGAAAATAGGTTGGGCACGGTGGCCTGTAATCCCAGCATTTTGGGAGGCCGAGGCAGGTGGATCATTTGAGGTCAGGCATTTGAGATGAGCCTGACCAATATGATGAAACCCCGTCTCTACTAAAAATACAAAAATTAAACAGAAGTGGTGATGTGAGCCTGTAGTCCCATCTACTGGGGAGGCTAAGACAGGAGAATCGATTGAATCCAGGAGGCAGAGCTTGCAGTGAGCCAAGATAGTGCCACTGCACTCCAGCCTGGGCAACAGAGGGAGATTCGGTCTCAAAAAAAAAAAAAAAGAGAGAGAGAGAGAGAGAGACATAGAAAATACATAGAAGAAACAAATCAAACTTCCAGGAATAGAAATTACAATGTTGGAGATAGAATATACTAGATGGAATTAATGGCAGATCAGACACTGCAGAAAAATAAAACCTTTGAATATGAAGGCTTAACAATGGAAACTTTCCAAAATAAAACACACAGAGAAATAAGAACAAGGAAAAATAACCAGGGAAATCAATAAGCAGTTGGACAACTTAAAGCAGTCTAACATGCTTTTAGTTGGAGTCCCTGAAGGAGAAGAGATGGGAAAACATAAACATAAAATTATATGTGTGTGTGTGTACGTGTGTGTGTGTGTGTGTGTGTGTGATACAGTGGCAGAAAATTTTGCAAATTTGATGAAAGTTATAAAGTTACAGATCCAAGAAGCTCAATGAACCCTAAGCATAAGAAAAATGAAGATAACTATAGCAAGGAACAACATAATCATATCGTATTTTTAAAAAATAATGACATAATTTTTAGGTAATCAAAGGAAAAGATAGTTTGTATAAAGAAAAACAGAAAGATGGCAAATTTTTCATTGAAAACATTGCAAGTAAGGAGACAATCAATTTAAGTCAAAAATGAGGGAAAGAAGTCTGCTGTCAATAGCTCTATTTAACATACACTGAAGGTTCTAGTTGGCACAATCAGTTAAGAAAAGAAGTAACACATATCCAGGTAAGACAAGAAGTAAAACTGTCTTTATTTGCATATACCATGACCCGTCAATAGAAAAAATGTGATTTAATCTACAAAAAGACTACTAGAACAAATCAGTGAGTTTAACAGTGTTGTAAGACGTAAGATTATTATGTAAAAAATATTTCTACTTCTATAAACTAGTAAAGAACAATTGAAAATTGTAATTATAAACTGTTATTTACAATAGCACCACAAATACGAAATACTTAGGATAAATCTAGCAAAAGATGTGGTTGACCTATAAGCAGAAAACTGTAAAAGTTTGCTGGGAGAAAATAAATTACTTAAATAAAAGGATTATATATTGTTCATGGATAGCAAGACTTGATACTATTGCAATGCTAATTTTCTCCTAATTGAACTATAGATCCCAATTTAATCCCAATCAAAATCAGAGTGGATTCTTTTGTAGAAACTGACAAGCTAATTCTATAATTCATATAGAAACGCAAAGAATATAGAACAGACTGCACAACTTGTAAAAAGAACAAAATTAAATAACTTATACTACAAGACTTTAAAACTTACCATAAAATTAATGTAATCAAGGTAATATATTAACATTAAGATACTTTGATTAAGGGAAGAGAATGGTGTTGAGAAACAGATTTATACATATATGAGTAATTGGGTTTTGATAAGGTTACAGAGATAATTCTGTCGAAAAAAGTAATGTTTTCAACAAATGGTAATGAAAAATGTGGATACCCATATGCATAATTCTATGCTTCATATCATATACACAAATATATATTATAAACCTAAACGTACAACCTAAAACTAGTACTTCTAGAAGAAAATATAGGAGAAAAATATTTGTAGTATTAAATTAGGCAAAATTTTCTTAGATATGACCCTAAAAACATGATATATAAAAGGATAAATTGATAAATTGGACTTCAAATAATTAATAACTGCTCTTCAATAAGCATCTTAAAGAAAATGAAAAAGCAAGCAATATATCAGAATAAAATATTTATAACTATATATCTGATAAAAGATTTGAATCCAGAACTTACAAAAATTTTCCAAACTCAAGAATACAAAAATCCATTTAAAAATGGACAAAAGATGTCAATGGACACTTCATCAAAAACGATGTATGGATTAAATATTAAAAGATACTAATCTTCATTAATCATTAGGGAAATACAAGTTTAAACTACAATGAGATACTACTCTACATTTGATAGAATGGGTAAAATTAAAAACCAGCCACACCAAGCAGATGTTAGTATGTAGAGCATGTAGGGTTATGTTAAGGTGACCTATTATAACTTTGATTTCATGTTCTAATATTTCCTCACTAGAACACGGAAATACAATAGATTTTTGTGATTAGATCTAGTATTCTATAGCTTTGTTAACTTTTCTTAATTTCTCACTTATTTTTGTTGCTGTTGTGGATTCCATAAGGTTATCTACATCTGCCTGCTGTTTTGGAAAGTATTTTTAGGCTTTATCTAGGTTTATTTGCAGAGTGATTTGTGTCATTAATGATATCTGTCAGTGACAGGTAAGGAAGCCGTGGGGCAAACATATAGCTCTTTTTATTCCTAATTGATGCTAATTCCCACTTCATATAAATAAGAAAATTAAGTCTCAGAGAGGTGAAGTGATACATCTAAGTACAGTAGAAGTAAACCAACTTGTGTGCATTCTTCCTTGATTTAAGTACAGTTTTTAGTATGCGTCCCACTAACTTCTCAAAGTCTTGCTGAAATCTCATTTTTCTTTAGAAATAATTCAAGCCTAGTCTTCCCAGATATAATTGTTTTATCCTTTCCTTGTGGATACATTGTCCTTAGATCATATCTGTATCATGACCTATATCTTAATATTTATTTCATTTACTACAAGGCAATCCTCTTAGGTGGGAAGTGTACATACACACTACATTATCTTTAACTTTTTAAAAAGGTGTTATTCCTTATAGAGATATCTATGTGGTTTAAAAAATAGGCAAATCACAACAATAACAAAATCCTAGAGATTAAAGGGTATTGATCACACACTACCTTATAAGGTATCCATTGTAAAGAACAATTTCCCTTCCTTTGCACTAATTAAGTTGCCTTAATATAATAGAAGCTGACTGAATTCAAACACATTTTTAAATCTTTGGAATATAAATTCTTTATAAACCAAAAAATTGAACTTCTAATGTTAGAAAACCCACACTGAAGCAGGCTAGTGAAAGGCATATTTTTAGCAGGTGGCTTCCCAATGACACTAAAAATGAGGTTTTGCAGGCAGCCATCTGTTTCTCCTCCTCACCAGTCTTCCTGCTTTGTATCCTCATTGCAAATATGTGCTACTATGGGGCTAGACTGCTCATGATTTAATGGATACTACTTACTACTACTATTACTAATAAAATAACAATAATAATAAAGTACTTATTTAAAGTTTAAGTAAGGGAATCATACATACTATACATGACTAGTAAAACGGCTTATGTCATTGGCCTATGTGGTCAATCTATTGATTTGCATGAGAGAATTTTTTAATATAACTGAAATATATAAATTAGGAACCTTTAAAATGCAAAGAAGTACACGAAAGAGACCCTAGTTTATGGGGTGAATAAAAAAAAATTTCAACTAACTAAAGGCCACATTTTGTTCTACAAGATTACATATGCATGAGGAAATAGAATATACATTCAGACAAATAAAGAAAGTATACACCCAGGGTATTGTGAATATCCGCAAGTTGCAAACTAGTATTTGCTGCAGGATATCTGTGCATTTATTTTTAACAAAGCCAGGAGCTGACTTTTGTCATTGCCCATACCACATCCTCAGAAAAAAAAAAAAATCTAGTTGAAGAGTTCCAGTAAAAAGAGTTATAAAGTGTATAGATCATCACTTTATCAAGGTTGATCACCTTCTTCTCTCTCTCCTAAACTCTACTTGTGCTGCTCTTGCACATAAAACAAATGAAAATCAATTTCTCCACAGCTTAGTTTGATAGAAGGAAGAAGAGCTTTGTTAATAATAAATCTGGGGTCAATTATTGGGGCTCAGTGTCTTAATATCCTTATTTGCAAAATTTGGATGATAATACCTGTTTTGCATGCATTATGAGACTTATAAATAATACAGAACAAAATCCTTAAAATTAATAAACAAGGGCCGGGCGCGGTGGCTCACGCCTGTAATTCCAGCACTTTGGGAGCCTGAGGTGGGTGGATCACGAGGTCAGGAGATTGAGATCATCCCGGCCAACACGGTGAAAGCCCATCTCTACTAAAAATACAAAAATTAGCTGGGTATGGTGGTGTGCGCCTGTAGTCCTAGCTACTCAGGAGGCTGAGGCAGGAGAATTGCTTGAACCCGGGAGGCAGAGGTTGCAGTGAGCCGAGATTGTGCCATTGCACTCCTGCCTGGGAGACAGAGCACGACTCCATCTCAAAAAAAAAAAAAAAAAGAAAAGAAAAAATTAGTAAACAAAACAATAGCATTATATGTTTTTGTTCATATGAGAGCTAATGGAAGGTTACAAAATTACTTGGAGAGCCAATATTTCATTTTCATTGTTATTTTGTTCTCCTTTCCAAGCCCTCAAATGCTATAACATTTGGCTGTTATTGGCCTTTGAATGAATGTGTGGTATATGGTGTCGGCCTGTTGCAATGTTTGTGAGTTTTCAGTTACTTAGTAAATTTACTCCTTCACAATGCAGGTGCCAATGTACAAGGTCAATGGCAACATTACAAACTCCCCATGTGAAAGCTATTGAACTGTATTATCCATCACTAGGTACAGTAGGAAATGATTCGACCTTTCTTTGAATAGTAGTTACTGAACAAATTGTTTTTCAGCTTGAAAATAATTGCAGATCTCAGATGCCTATTTAACCTGCTGCCTCCTAAATTTATGCCAATCTTTCATGCTCCTGTTGCTACTACTGATAATATGCCAAAATAACACGTGGTAATGGGATGACAGAAGGCTTTGGATTTGGAGACATAAATTTAAACTCTGGCTCTTGGCCAGGCATTATCTCAGCACTTTGGGAGGCTGAGACGAGAGGATCACTTGAAACTGGGAGTTTGAGACCAGCCTGGGCAAACAAAGCAAGGCCTGCGTCTCAACAAAAAATAAAATTAATTAGCTAGCATGATAGCATGTGTCTGCATTCCCGGCTACTCAAGAGTCTGAGGCAGGAGAATTGCTTAAGCCTAGGAGGTCAAGGCTGCAGTGAGCTATGATGGCATCATTGCACTCCAGCCTGAATGACAGAGCAAGTCCCTATCTCAAATAAAATAAAACCAAAATAAAATAATAAAAAATAAACTCTGGTTCCTTTTCTGTCTTATTAATTGTATGGTCTTTGTCAAATTACTTTCCTCTATCTTAGTACTGATTTGAAGTTTAAGCAAAATATGTTTTAAAAATATTGTTGCTCAGCTTCAGCTCCAGCATGTAAAGAACCTTAACATCATCACTCAAGGTCTTTGCAACAAGAAAAAGTTGAATAAACTCAAAAATAAATGTATTTTGTGGACCCATCAGAAAACTGAGGTTGCTGGACAGACCACCAGCCCCAAATCTGGAGAGGATGGCACATCTAAAGGGGCACTGCTGAGATGTGCTTACCTGGAGCAGAACTTGTTGGAGCCATAACAGGTAGGGACACTGAAATGGTTATTTTGATGAATTGCTGGAGGTTGTGCGTGCATTAGCCTGAGAGTGAGAATGTTCCGGTCACTGCAGTTTAGTTGTCTCACACTTTCATAGGCTGTAACACTATGAAATGCATTAGGCTCTCATGAGGGAGATCTAAGAAAGCAAGACAGACCTCCAGGTGGTTTTGTCAGGGAGAAGAGTAATCATTGCAAAATACACCCAGAGCCTTTTCTATAGCAAATACTTATTTTCCAGCAGAAAGAACTTTGCCAGAGCCTTATCCTAGCTTGGGGAAAGAAATTGCTCCCGCTCCATTTCCTTCAGGGTTCCTGTTTCAGCTAAGAGGGGAGAAATACATTTTCAACACTGGTCAGGGGTTGATGAAAACAGGTTGGTAATACTGCAGCCAGGGAAGGGAGTGGGGAGCAAGGAGGAAAAAAGCTGTATCACTGAAGGAACATTTTCAAAGGTCACAGTGCCATGAGACAGACCCACTCAAAGACTGAGATATAATTGGAAGATTATAGGAAGTTCTCTCTCCCCCATACCTTAGCACTATATCAAGAAGTCTCCAATAGAATTACAGTGAATGACAGCTTAACAAACTGCATGGCAGAGGACATCTCTGAGGAGGAGTATTTAGGGAAGCACAAAGTCAGGAAGAAAGACAAAAACAAGGGCACTAGAGAACTTGGAAGCTTCTGGCCTGTATAGCTATGGGAAACATTAAACACAGCCGATGACCTAGCAAGATAAACATAAATCCTGACACAGAAAACCTATTCACCTCAGTTCCTATTACCTAATAAAACATGCCTGGCTTTTTACAAAAGATTGCAAGGCATGCCAAAGAGCAAACACACAGTCTGAAGAAATAAAGGAATCATTAGATTCAAACTCAGATATACTACAGATGTTGGAATTGTCAGACTGGAAATTTTAAATAACTATGAGTAATACAGTAAAGGCTCAAGTGGGAAAAGTAGGCAACATGTAAGAATATGTCAGTAATGTAAGCATTAATATATAAAGTCTAAGAAAGTATCAGTAGAAAATGCTAGCGGTCAGGAGCGGTGGCTGTCATCTGTAATCCCAGCACTTTGGGAAGCTGAAGCAGGAGGACTGGACTGCTTAAGCCTAGGAGTTAGGGACCAGCGTGGACAACATGGCGATACCCTATCTTTACAAAATACATATAAAAAATAGCCAGGCATGGTGTTGTGCATCTGTGTTCCCAGCTACTTGGGAGGCTGAGGCAGGATGATGGCTTGAGCACAGGAAGTCAAGGCTCCAGTGTTTGCACCATCGCACTTGAGCCTGGGCAACAGAGTGAGACTGTCTCAAAAAGAGAAGGGAAGGGGAGGGGAGGGGAGGGGCGGGAGGGGAGGCCTACAAAGCAAAAACACTGTTACTAAAATGAAGGATGCCTTTGATGGGCTCATCTGTAGGCAGGACTCAGCCTAGAAAAGATTACTGGGCTTAAAGATAGGTCAATGGAAACCTTCTAAATTGAAATACAAAGAGAACAAAAATGAAAACACAGCACGCAAGAACTGTGAGACAATATCAACAGATGTAGCATATACGTAATAGGAACAGCAGAAGAAGAGAGGAAGAATGAGCAGAAAAAAATATTTGTAATAACTATAATAATAGATAAAAACTTTAAAAAGACAGACACTAAACTATAGATCCAGAAAGTTCAGAGAAAACCAAGCAAGATAAATACCAACACATACACACACACACTCACACACACATATCCCTAGGCATATCTTATTGAAATGACAGAATATCAACAAAAAAGGGAAAATTTAGAAAGTGGTTGTGGTAGTGAGGACATTTCCTGTAAATGAACACAGATAACAATTACAGTGGACTTAATAGAAACCATGCAAATAAACAGTGGAATAAAATAGTAAAGTATCGAAAAACACCCCCATTCAAACTAGAATTCCTTATCCAGTAAAATCCTTCAAAAGTTGAAGACTTTCTCAGAGAAAACCTGATGGAATTCATCAGCAACAGACCTAACCAGCATGCAATGTTAAAAGAGTTATTGACTAATATCTTTCATGAACATAAATGCAAAAATCCTCAAAAAATTAACAAATCAAATCCAAAAATGTATAGAACGAATCACAATAGTCATCCTTTATCCATGGTTTCACTTTCCATAGTTCCATCTACCTGTAATATAGTATGATAGGATATTTTGAGAGAGACCACATTCATATAACTTTTATTACAGTATATTGCTATATTGTTCTGTTATTATTTATTGTTGTTAATCTCTTACTGTACCTAATTAAACTTTATAATGTGTATTATATATAGAAAAACAATACATATAGGGTTTGGTACTATCCCTCATTTCCGGCATCCACTGAGGAACTTAGAGCATGTCTCCTGCTGATAAGGGGAGACTGCTGTATATACTACAAATAGTCAGATTTATTCCAACTGTGCAAGCCTGGTTCAATATCAAATCATACAATTCATCAATTCAACAGGCTAAAAGAGGAACTATCATATATAGTATCAGCAGATGCAGAAAAACTAGACAAATTTCAACACTCATCCGTGAGAGGAACTCTCCGAAAACCAGAAATAGAAGGAAATTTCCTAAACTTATAAAAAACATTTATTGTAAAAAATCCACAGCTCATATGCTTTATAGTGAGGAACTTCAAGTTCCCTTCCTGAGATCAGGACAAAGGTAAAAATACCCTATCTCTCACCATTCCTATTTAACATCATATTGGAAGTCGTACTTAACGCAATAAATGAAGAAAAAATGAAGAAAAAGTTGGGAAAAAAAACTGCCTTTTCTTGCAGAAAACATGATTTTTTATGTAGCAAATCCTAAGTAATCAACAAAAAACTCCTGGAATTAATAAGTAATTATCACAGGTTTACAAAGTTAACATATAAAAGTTTGTTGCTTTCCTCTATACTAGCAATGGACAATTGGAATTATTTCTATTTATGTTTATTATTAGTAGAGATGAGGTCTTGCTGTGTTGCCTAGGCTGATCTCAAGACAGTGAGCTTAAGTCATCCTCCTACCTCAGCCTACCAAAGCACTGGGATTAAAGGCATGAGCTACCATGCCTGGCCAACAATTGGAATTTGACATTAAAAGTAAATCATCATTTACATTAGCACCAAAACCATTAAACTTACGTATAAATCTAACAATATGAGGAAAACTATAAAACTCTGACTAAAACAAATCAAGAAGATATAAATAAATGATGGCATATTTCATGTACATGAATAGGAAGACTAAATACTGTTAAAGTATCACTTTTTCCCAACTTGATTTATAGATTTAACACAATCTCAGTCAAACTTCCAGAAAGATTTTGTAGATATTGACAAAATTCCTAAAACAGCTTTATTTTTAATTGCCAAATCTTGGTAGCAAACAAGATGTTCTTCAATAGGTGAATGAATAAACAAACTATGGCATATCCATATAATAAAATATTGCTCAGCAATAGAAAGAAATGAAGGATCAACTCACAAAAAATGGAGGAATCCTAATTGCATATTGCTAAGTGAAAGAAGCTAGTCTGAAAAGACTACACACTGTGTAATTCCATCCGTATGACATTCTGGAAAAGGCAAAACTATATAGACAATAAAAAGATCAATGGTTCCCAAGGGCACAGTAGAAGGGAAAGAGGGTTGAAGAGGTGGAACACAGTAGATTTTTAGGACAGTAAAACTATTCTATATGATAATATAACAACAGATCCATGACATTATATATTTACCAAAACCCATAGAACTATGTGACAGAGTGAATCTTAATGTAAACTATGGATTTTAGTTAATAATAATGTATTAATATTTATTTAATTGTGACAAATATACTAACATGTTAATAATAGGGGAAACTGGGTGTGGCATACATGAGACCTCTCTGTGTTATCCTTACAACATTTTGTAAATCTAAAACATTTCCAGATTACAATGTTTATTCAAGAACGACCTGGCATGTACTAAGTTTTCAGGAAGTTCCCCTTTATAATATTGACAATGTCACACATAACCTAAATTCAATTCAGAACACTTGCTGTTGTATATGATGATGTGGAAGGGGATTTTCTAATAAATTAAATAGAAAATTTAATAAAGTATAATCATGTAATATGAAAAGATAACAGACTAAAAGTTTAATAACTGACAAATAAATCTCTGCTGAGTGCAACCTAATTTTTTTTGATAATTCAAATGGCACTTGGGAATATTTGAAAGCCTCTAAGTCATCATTATAAACATCGATTACTTCTGTATGAGTGACAAGCAAAATTTTACTAATACAGACCTCTTATTATAAGAATGCCAATTTTAATTTAAGAATATAGATTCAAGGGCATTCCAGATTTTTTAAACTAGACACATGAAAAAAATCAATCAGCATAAAAAATTAAGGTTGCTACTAGAATCACTCTAGTTTGAAAAGTTAACTACATTAGTATTTTCCTGTATTAGTTATTTCCCTGAACGAAAAGAGCTGAACGAAGGCTATAAGAACCAGAGACAGTCAGAAATAAATATGAAAGCCATCTTTGTCATCTTGGATAAACAAGGACATGTTTCCTGCAGATTTTGCCTGAGTCTATGTTGAAACATTTTAAGTCGTGAGGATGTTCTTTCCATTGCAAATAACATAGCAGGATTCCTTTGAATAGCTCAATGGGTGGGGTGAGAGAGCTCTTTGAACTCTAGTTTCCTAGGATGTCTTGCTACTCAGTCTGATAACAAGTGTTTTTCCCTGCCATAATATAGAAACTCATACTCTTCTGAAGAATATTTTCTTTTATTTTCTTTTTCTGAATGCTGCAAGAACACAAAAAAGAATCTGGAGATGGAGCACAAAATAAACTGGATAAGCATGAGGAATTTGAGAAATTAAGATCATGTGAGAGCTAAGAGGATTACATCTGCTACCACCTTTAAAACTTCCAAAATCCAGATATGATTTCCTTGTGGGTTTGGAAGATTTCAGTTGAAAGGAAAACTGTCATGAATTTTGCAAGTCTGAGGGTGGGCAGATTTTGATTCAGAAAATGAAACTAATAATTTTTGAAGTTGTGTGAACTTAACAAGACTTTTGTCCATTATAAAGAAACTTAATTCAGTTTACCAACTCAAGCTCAGTGCATTTGACCAAATCCACTGGTCCTATAAAATGATGCTAGGCTTCTCTGTACCAAAAGAAATCAAGTATTCAATTAAATGAAAACAGATTACTTCATGTCTCCAAGCCAAATATGTTTAGTTTTTTAAGATGCCCATTAAGTGTAAAGGAATTAGAGGAGGTAGTCAGGGAATAAGTCTCTTCTAAAATCTCTAGTTAGAGGACAGCTACATTTCTTTCAATTAAAATTTAAAAAGAAGATAAACTTAAAGATCATCTCCTCCTTCAGCTATGCTGGCAATCTGAATAGTTAATGTTTCTCTTTGCTCTAAATTATGCTCATTCTTATCCTTAGCCATCAGTAGCAAGAACATAACGTGGAGACATTGATGAGAGATAATTTCACCATAAAATGTATTTGGACACACAATTAGAAATATAAAATCTTTTTAGCTCAAAGGCACATAAACAACTAACCATAAAACCAATGTTCTATGAACCCACAGACACAAAAAAATAATTATTTTCTTATCACCAAGCCAATATTTAAAATTATCAATCGATCTCTCTTAGCCTCCCTTGCCATTTTAGATAAGGTCTGTGTCTTCATCCAACTTAATGTTGTAAAAGCTAGTTAAATCAACAAATTACTAAGACCCTCTTTTTTACTGCTCTAATTAAGAGTTTGACTGTTTGTATTTTAATTCTATTTGCATTCATGCAAAAAAAACAAATCTCACTGTACTTCTACAACAGTTTTTACTTATCTTTTTTCCAAGTTACTTCTATACTAGCCTAAAAAACCTGGAAACTCAGCATCAGTGGATTTAGAAGTCACCCATTCCTGCATACCATATAATGGGCCACCTGATTTTATCATAATACATTTCAGGCTTTTTAATTATGGAATATCTGTGCTAAGAGAGAGAATATGGTATAATGAAAAGAGCACAGAATTTGGAATATAAGAAATTTATGTTTAAATACTGACACTGGCACTTCTTAGCTATGAAACTTCAGGGAAAGAACTAACTAGAGTTTCCTCCTCTATAAAATGATGATTATGTGGATAATGTCAGTACCTGTCTCAGAGGATGACTATCATATGCTTAGTATATATACTATGTCAGGTATTGTGCTGATATTATATGCACATGAATTTTGTTCATCTGCATGTAATATTGAATATTGAATCTAGTTCATGTGCATATTAGTACAATGCCTGACATAACGTATGTACTAAGCATATGATAGTGATTAACTCTTTGTAATTAAAATTAACTTTTTGTATAAACAGTGATTAACTCACTCTTTGTAGGAATAATATTCAAAATATTTAAATCAACATGACACAGGCATATCTCAATCAGTATGAGTGCTGACCTTAAACATCTGGGACTCTAGTTGCTTGCACAGGCTGAATATCAATCCCTAGTACAAGAAAGTAGAAGGAAATACAACTGGAAAAGGCAGTTGGGAGAGATTTGATGAAGGGTTCATTATGTCCAGGACAGCACTTCAGAGTACCTCTCTGCACCCTTCATCACAAGTCAAAGAGCAGAAACATGCACACCAGAAACCAGCCTCCACACACAGTTTCTGATCAACCTAAATCACGAATTTTACTTGAAACCAGGGACAGGAAAGGCAGCTCCTATCTGAAAGCAAAAGTCATGTCTACAATGCATGAAACACACTAACATAAGTTAATACCCTATTATGTACTTTATTCATTTTTTATCTTTGAATTTTCAGGATAATTCATCAATATGGGGATTATTTACCAATTTTCCATATAAGGAAACTGAGGTTCCAATAGATAAAGCAAATCCACCAAGGTCATGCAACTTGAGAACTAGATTTGAAAACAAGGTCTGTCAGACTCCAAAACTCTTGCTTTTTCTGATACACTACAATTGTTAACTTAATCTATTTGCAAGTTGCAGATTCTGATGTGATACCTTCAGTCTCCTGCTCCAGATAATTTCAAAACTGTGTTATTTAAAACACTAGGTTTCTGTGGGAGTGATTAAAGTTTTGCCACAAAAGGTACAGTGGAAGCTGAGAGGATAGAGCTTGCGTCTCTCCCAGAACATGGCCCGCACATTGGTCAGAAACTTCATCTCTTTCCTGTACTAAGATTTTATGTTAGATTTCATTTAAATCAAAATGTTTCATTGCTTTAAAAAATAAATGCTTAAAAGTTATTGTTCTATTTCAAACTGCATTCCTTACCTCTGCTTCTATCCAAATACCACTTCAGTCTAGATCCTTAGTCATACATTCAGGCTTGTCAGCTCCCAGTGGACTGGGTTGGTCAAAGTTAGCTGACTTTTGTGATATAATTTTTTTTTTTTTTTTTTTTTTTGAGATGGAGTCTCGCTCTGTCACCCAGACTGGAGTGCAGTGGCGCCATCTCGGCTCACTGTAACCTCCGCCTCCCAGGTTCACTCCATTCTCCTGCCTCAGCCTCCCAAGTAGCTGGGACTACAGGCTCCCGCCACCATGCCTGGCTAATTTTTTTTTTATTTTTAATACAGACGGGGTTTCACCGTGTTAGCCAGGATGGTCTCCATCTCCTGACCTCGTGATCCACCCACCTCGGTCTCCCAAAGTGCTGAGATTACAGGCATGCACCACTGCACCGGCCCCTTGTGATAGAATTTTAACTTGACTTTGGGTTCTGAAAATTCACCTTGACTTTTCTACTCAGCCTCTGAGTTTGCCACCATCTTGTGTGGATTCTAACAAAATACTCTGACTCTGTTTTTTTTTTTTTTTTCCTCAGGACATTATGTGACTTAAGATATATTTTCTCAATTTCCATCGTCTTTGGCTTGATCTTTAGCTATTTTACACATTGGCTAAGACCTTGGCTCTGCATTTAGCTTTTCTTGACCTATTGCTATCAAAGATCAAATACATATCTTATGATTTCAAGTCAGATCCAGGAGGCAATATGCCCAATAATTTAAAAGTAGTCCCTTTAGGCTAAGACACTGTCTGCTGAAAATAAGTCACCATGTCTTTTGTCCTCCAGATTTATTTCTTCTTATCAATTATTTGCTTCTGCTAGGCCTCAGTTTAGTGCCTTAGACTCCAGTGACCACTCTACTGAAATCTTTCCATCATCCCTACTGACTGCCAGAAATTGACCTTTCTTTTCTTTGGACCCTTGCCTTTGGGACTGAGCTTGATGAATGCCTACCTCAAAAGTTAATCCTGCCACTCTTTCTCCAACACTGTGTGGGAAGCTTTTTCAAAGCTCAAGTGGTAAATCCTTGACTGCCAGCTTGTAAAATTTGTGTTTAATTTTCTAGACAGTGTTTTTGTTGACTTTCCACATCAGTTCTTTGCACTCATGACGATTCCATTCTCTCTTTTTTAGGATGTATCCAAACCAACCATGATATTTTCCATTTCCAAACTCCTCATATTCATGCCCTCCTGGCACAAACAGAAGGTACTCTGTTGGTGTGTTTGTGAGTGTCTCCCAATCCAGGTAACATTGCATTCAATTCACTAGTGTGCATGCTGCCTTAACTATTAACAAAATTCAGTAAGGTGCCAGGATTTAAAATTAACATGCAAAAATCAATATTCTTCAGAGACACAAATAAGAGAGTTAGTAACAACACATAATTTAAAACACTTAGAAATTGGCTACCTAGAAATATATAAAACCTACAAGAAGAAAAATACTTAAAACTTCTGAAAGACTCAAAACAAGTCTTGAACAAATGGAAAAATCACCTGTCCTTGGACATAGCAGTTTAACAATTTAAAGAGACAATTTTGCATAGCTTTACTTATAAATGTAATGCAATTCCAATATAATTTTAACAAGCTTTCACTTAGAGCTAGTGAAGTTGATACTGAAGTTCATATGAAAAAATAAAAACATCTAAGAGTATATTGCAAACTATGGAAAAAGAAGCACTATAAAGGAGACCAACGCTATAAGATTTAAAACCTACTATAAAGCATGTGATTAAAACTGTGTGTTCACGGCACATAAAAAGACATACAAGCCAATGGAATCAAATAGAAAGTTCATAATGAATACAAATAAATGTAGATACTTTGTATATGATAAAGATGCTATTGAAATTACTGGGGTAAACACAAACTTTTTCATAAATAGTGTTGAGAGAACTAGATAGCCTTCTGGAAACCCATAAAATTATGATAATATCTCATACCACATACAAGAATAAATTCCAAATACATTAGAGATGTAAATGTAAAAAAAGTACTAGAATAAAACATAAGTACATTGTTCTATAATGGGTGTGTTGTGAAAGAATTTCTAACTTTATTAAATCTCCAGGTGCAACAGAAAATAATTAAGTTCAAATACATCTAAAAATTGCATAGCAAAAGTTCCACAAACTAATACAAAAAACTCACAACGACAACGAAAGAAAGTATTTGCAACATATATCACAGATAAAGGGCCAATATCCTTATATCCCTACATACTAAATTTATAAAAATTGAGCAAAAAGAAATCTAATAGAAGAATGGGCAAAAGACAGGAACAGACAATGCATGTAAGTGGAATTACATGGCCCTTAGACATTTTAGGAGATGTTCACCTTCACCAATGAGAAGAGAAATAAAAATTAAAACTGAAATGTAATTTCTTACCTATCAGGTTGAAAAAATTTGAAGTTTTAAACTTGGTGAGGCAGTAGGGAAAGAGGCTCTTTCACACATTGCTAGTAGAAACATAAAATGATCCAACACTTATGCTTGAGAATTGGGCAGTATTCAGTGAGGATACATACGCATTATACATACATACATATTATTATGCATATACGATTAAAGAAAAAATCACTTCTGTAAATTTTGTCTGAAGATATACTTCCTATGATACAAAATATATTTGTAATTATAAAATATTATAAACTACCTAATTTCCCAAACATACGAGATTGATGGAATAACCTATGATTTATTCATATAAGACTACTCTGCAGCTATAAAGAAGAATGAGGAAAATCTCTGTAAGCTGATATGGTGAATACATTGAGTAAAAACAAAAAATACAGAAGAATACTTATGTAGTAGCTATCTTTCATGTGAGAAAAGAGAGAAAATTAAGTATAATGTGTATAGTGATTTTTTTTTTAAATTAGGAAAAAAACCCCAAAACTTGAAATGGGTAAACTATGGGAATGAAGTGGAAGGCACAGGGGAGATGGTGCTGGTTCTCTGAATGTGTCTGTCTTTTTGTATAGGTTTGCCTTTTATAATAATGTGAATAGGCATGTTCAGGAAAATATAATTAAAACTATAAGGATAGGAAAAACCCCCAAATTTAATGTAAACAGGATTCAACTGCATTTTAAATTAAAAATCTAGCCACACTGAAGGAAAAAAAGAAACTACTTCAAAGCACTTTTGCACACAGCATTTTGACCACATACTCTCAGCCTAAAGACAAAAAAAAATCAAACAAATCTTGAATTTCACATAGTATATTGAATTTTTTAAAGAAAGATGTAACTATTTTCTGTTTATTATAGAATGGAGCAAATTCATTAATATACTTATGTTAGGAGCCAGATTTTTCACTCTTGGAAAAATGAGGTATGAATATGGAGAGGCAGGAAGCTAGAAAGAACCCTGCAGTATTGGACTAGAATTCAAGATCTCAATATTTATAAACTAGTGGTTTTCAATATTATATGTATGAACACACGCACACTCTTAGAGAGATGAGATAAAGAAAGATAAATAGTAAATACATGGCCTGGCGCGGTGGCTCACGCCTGTAATCCCAGCACCTTGGGAGGCCGAGGCGGGTGGATCACGAGGTCAGGAGATTGAGATCACAGTGAAACCCTGTCTCTACTAAAAATACAAAAAATTAGCCGGGCTCCGTGGCAGGTGCCTGAGGTCCCAGCTACTCGGGAGGCTGAGGCAGGAGAATGGCATGAACCCTGGAGGCGGAGCTTGCAGTGAGCCGAGATTGTGCCACTGCACTCCAGCCTGGGCGACAGAGTGAGACTCCATCTCAAAAATAAATAAATAAATAAATAAATAAATAAATAAATACATAAATAAATACATAAATAAATACATAAATAAATACATAAATAAAGGAAATACATTTATTTAGTTCTGTCCACTGAAAAGTACTAGAAAAAGACACCTAGAAAAGAATATCTCAGTAGCAGTGAGAATACCAAGCTCTTAGATCTAAGGTTCTAAATACCATTTCCGACTAAAAGGAGCCAATGCTCTCTGGAGAAATAGCTAGTTCCAGTGTTAGAGGAGGAGAGTACAAAATGAGACAAGAATATCTTGCATGCCAGAAATTAAGGAGTGCTAAAAAGTGTTGGGTGCATGTCACTAAAACAGAGAAGCTAGCTTGAAGCCCCAAGCCCCAGGCAAATGGCTTTTGCAAAATTATGATCATAAGAGAAATCCAACATAGTTAACTCCAACTTGCTTCTAACTTCCAAGCTATCCTTGGTCATTCCAGGGTGTAGACAAAGCTGACTTTGGGAGAAATTTAGTTTATAGCTTAACCTTAAATCAAGGATGAAAATAGCCCTTCTCCAAACTAAACTCCCATTGTAAAATTAATGAAAGCCCACAAGGTTAGGATTAAGAGATGGGCCTAATTACTGCTAAAATGGGGATATAATCTCAGGAGTCATGTAGCAGGAGGCAGCAAGACTTGTGACTTCCTCAATTACTCCTATAGATAACATCACTGTTATAGAATCTAATATTGGTTTTTTGAGATGTCTTTGAAATCAACCCCACCCGAACTCCTGATTCATGGCTCAGCTGACCCTCTGGCCCCACCAATAGGAGAACTCAGCACACGAGGACGATTTTCCACACCCCAGTGATTTCATCCCCAACCAATAGATAGTCCCCATTCCCTAGTCCCCTGCCCACCAAACTGTCCTTGAAATCCCCTAACCTTTGAGTCTTCAGAGTGATTGATTTGAGTAATATCTCTTCCCACACAAGGTGTGACCAGCCTTAAGTCAATTAAAATCTTGTTTTATGCCATTCCATGGTCTCAGTGGATTGATTTTGTTTATGCAGTGGGTAGGAAGAACTCAATGGGCAATTATACCAGTGTCCAAAGCAAGGATAATCAAAGCATCAAAAAGTGAAAAAAGTAATAGATTATAATCCACTAAAACAGTAAAAGTGTATAAGTCCATTGATTTAAAAAATAGATGGAGAAAAAGGAAAGATTCTTCTTTATAGTAGTACTATATGCAGAAAGAACAGAATAGAAAGAATAGAATGATTAATGGATGCTATAATTAATGGGTGAAAGTTTGATGTGGAACATGATATTTAGAGCGTCTCAAAGTATTTCACCCAATAGTTATGTATTAATTACAAATGAAAAATAACCTTACAGTGGAAAAACTGGGAAGATACTATCTTCTTAAGTAACCGAAGTTAATAAAACCAAACTGACCAGCGCAGTGACTCATGCCTATAATCCCATAATTTGGGAGGCTGAGCTAGGCAGATTACTTGAGCCCAGGAGTTAGAGATAAGCCTGGGCAACACAGAAAAACCCTGGCTCTACAAAAAATACAAAAAAAAAAAAATTACCTGGGCATGGTGGTGTGCACTGTAGTCCCAGCTCTACTTGAGAGGTTCAGGTAGGAGGATCAACTGAGACCAAGAGGTTAAGGTTGCAGTGAGCTGTGATCATGCCACTGCAGTACAGCCTAGGCAACAAAGCAAGTCTCCGTCTCAAGGTAAAAACAAAAAAAATCACGTAACAAACCAATACTATGCACTTCTGGATGTGAGGCTCTAAGATGAACATAGTTACACTTTGTGGGATTCTTGCCAAAAATTCGTAACCTAAATCTAACCATTAGATAATATCAGATAAATCTAAATTGAGAAATATTCTACAAAATAATTGCTGTGAACTTCAAAACTTTCAATGTCCATTTATATTTTACTCTAAGGCCTCTAAAATTTTTTCCAGTCTTTTTTACTTTCTGTGCCATAATTTGAAGTTTTTGTGATACAGATTCACACTCACTGATCGTTCCTTTTGAAATGTCCGATTTGCTTAAAAGCTCAAAAAAGCTTTCACTTTATTTATTCTATTTTTCAGTTCTAGAATTTCATTTTTTAATAGTTTTCACATCTCAGCTGAGATTTTTCATTTTTTCTTTCATTATGAGTGTATTTATATATAGATACTTGAATTTATATACTAAATACTTTAATACCCTTGTCTGCTAATTCCAACATTGGTGTTATCTCAGTATGTATTTTTGTTGACTATTTATCACCAAGTTAGAGTCACATTTTCCTGTTTCTTAGCATAGTGAGTTTTTTAAAAGATTTATACTGGATATAATGAGCACTACATCAAGAGGATATTTTATTGTACTCCTTTAGAATATGTTGAACTTTGCTCTGACAGCCTGTTAATTTACTGGAAGATTGACTTTATACTTTTGAGGCCTGATTTTAGTCTTTGTTAGAATGTGTCTACAATAGCCCTTGTTTTCGTTCTAGTATAGTATTACTACTAAGATAAGACTTTTCTACAGTATGAAATAAATTATGCCTGGTGTGTTAAATTAAGTCTTTCCACTCTGGTTGAGCCAAGCACTGTGCTACTCCCACAATTTCTGTTCAGCTCACACCTTTCCTGTATGTATTCTCTGACAAGCCATGAAGAGTTTTACTCTATGAATGCACAGCTTACTATTTGGCCAACGCCTCAAAGTCATTGCTATGCAGATTTCTGGAACTAAAGAAACAGGTCAGTCATCACTGGTCTCATTGTGTAAGGTGTTATCCAAACTCATTGTCTCATGACCAAGAGAATTGAGGAGCATGGACACAAAGGGAGAGGTTGGAGTGAAATTTTAATAAGCAAAAGCAGAAAGCTCTCCACAGCAGAGGGGAAGCCCTAGTGGGTTGCCATTTTTACAGTTGAATCCAAAAGCTTTTATAAGAAACTCCTATCATCTCTGTAGCTGTTTGAGTAATTTCTCTTATCTGAAAAGCTGAACAACTCCCCCTTATCTGTGTAGTTGTGGGTATACCTCTAGGCAAGCACAAAGAGCCACTTCTCTTGTTCATATAACTGTAGGATTGTTTTAGGTAAGCCCCCCCCCTCACTGTGCAAGTTCCCTCTGAGCCCATTGTATATATGCCTGAAAAGGGAGCAAGCTTTTTCCTGGGAACTCACTAATCACACAAAGGATAAAAAGCAATTGCCTAGGTTTTCTTCTAGGATTTTTATGGTTTTAGGTCTTATGTTTAAGTCTTTAATCCATCTTGAGTTGATTTTTGTATAAGGTGTAAGGAAGGGAACCAGTTTCAGTTTTTTGCATATGGCTAGCCAGTTTTCCCAATAGCATTTATTAAATAGGGAATCTTTTCCTCATTGCTTGTTTGTGTCAGGTTTGTCAAAGATTGGAAGGTTGTAGATGTGTGGTGTTATTTCTGAGGCCTCTATTCTATTCCATTGGTCTATATATCTGTTTGGTAGCACTACCATGCTGTTTTGGTTACTGTAGCCTTGTAGTAAAGTTTGAAGTCTGGTGGTGTGATGCCTCCAGCTTTATTCTTTTTGCTTAGGATTGTCTTGGCTATGTAGGCTCCTTTTTGGTTCCATATGAAGTTTAAAGTAGTTTTTTCTAACTCTGTGAAGAAAGTCAGTGGCAGCTTGATGGGGTTAGCATTGAATCTATAAATTACTTTGGGCAGTATGGCCATTTTCACAATATTGAGTCTTCCTATCCATGAGCATGGAATGTTTTTCCATTTGTTTGTGTTCTCTCTTACTTCCTTGAGCAGTGGTTTGTAGTTCTCCTTGAAAAGGTCCTTCCTTTTCTTTGTAAGTTGTATTCCTAGGTATTTTATTCTCTTAGTAGTGATTGTGAATGGGAGTTTGCAGGGAGCCAAAGGCCCAAGGGACGTGACCAACTCAACATTCCGCTGGAGGCCATATGATCAAACAACAAACTGTTTATCATGAATGCAGGATGTGGGCAAACTCACACTACCCTGCCACCAAAAGGTTTGCTGAGGGACATCACTCCCTGGTTCCTTGAAGTTATCTACTGAGAAAATTAGTACCTATTGTTCCAAGGATGCAGTCTCACAAGTCTGCTGTGAAACAAAGGGCCAATGGACAATTATTCAACAATCACCCCCTTTTTCTCGCTATCTCTTTTGCCTAATAAATACAGAGGGCTATGTAAAGCTCAGGGCCCTTGTCCACTAGAGACAAGGTGCCCCTGACTCCTTCTTTCAAATATACTCTCTTGTCTTTGTCTTTTATTCCCGCGTTTGCTCTGCTTTGTTCAGTCTCCCTAGGTCTATGCAGGTGGAGTTCACTCATGATTTGGCTCTCTGTTTGTCTGTTATTGGTATATAGGAATGCTTGTGAATTTTGCACATTGTTTTTGTATCCTGAGACTGCTGAAGTTGCTTATCAGCTTAAGGAGATTTGGGGTTGAGAAGATGGGGTTTTCTAAATATACAATTATGTCATCTGCAAATAGAGACAATTTGACTTTCTCTCTTCCTATTTTAATACACTTTATTTCTTTCTTTTGCCTGATTGCCCTGGTCAGAACTTCCAATACTATGTTGAATAGTAGTGAAAGAGGGCATCCTTGTCTTGTGCCAGTTTTCAAAGGGAATGCTTCCAGTTTTTGCCCATTCAGTATATTGGCTGTGGGATTGTCATAAATAGCTCTTATTATTTTGAGATATGTTACATCGATACCTAGTTTATTGAGAGTTTTTAGGATGAAGGGCTGTTGAATTTTGTCGAAGTCCTTTTCTGCATCTATTGAGATAATCATGTGGTTTTTGTTATTGGTTCTGTTTATGTGATGGGTTGCTTATTGATTTGTGTATGTTGAACCAGCCTTGCATCCCAGGAATAAAGCCGACTTGATCATGGTGGATAAGCTTTTTGATGTGCTGCTGAATTTGGTTTGCCAGTATTTTACTGAAGATTTTCTCATCAATGTTCATTAGGGATGTTGGCCTGAAATTTTCTTTTTTTGTTGTGTCTCTGCCAGGTTTTGCTTTCAGAATGATTCTGGCCTCATAAAATGAGGTAGGGAGGATTTCCTCTTTTTCTATTGTTTGGAATAGTTTCAGAAGGAATGGTACCAGCTCCTCTTTGTACCTCCGGTAGAATTCAGCTGTGAATCCGTCTGGTCCTGGACTTTTTTTGGTTGGTAGGCTATTAATTACTGCCTCAATTTCAGAACTTGTTATTCGTCTATTCAGGGATTCGACTTCTTCCTGGTTTAGACCTGGGAGGGTGTATTTGTCCAGGGATTTATCCATGTCTTCTAGATTTTCTAGTTTATTTGCGTTGAAGTGTTTACAGTATTCTCTGATGGTAGTTTGTATTTCTATGGGATCAGTGGTGATATCCCATATAACATTTTTTGTTGCATCTGTTTGATTCTTCTCTCTTTTCTTCCTTATTAGTCTGGCTAGCAATCTATTTTGTTGATCTTTTCAAAAAACCAGCTCCTGGATTCATTGATTTTTGAAGGTTTTTTTGTGCCTCTATCTCCTTCAGTTCTGCTCTGATCTTAGTTATTTCTTGTCTTCTGCTAGCTTTTGAATGTGTTTGCTCTTGCTTCTCTAGTTCTTTTAATTGTGATGTTAGGGTATCGATTTTAGATCTTTCCTGCTTTCTCCTACGGGCATTTAGCACTGTAAATTTCCCACTCCACACTGCTTTAAATTTGTCCCAGAGATTCTGGTACATTGTGTCTTTGTTCTCACTGGTTTCAAAGAACATCTTTATTTCTGCCTTCACTTCGTTATTTACCCAGTAGCCATTCAGGAGCAGGTTGTTCAGTTTCCATGTAGTTGGGTGGTTCTGAGTGAGTTTCTTAATCCTGAGTTCTAATTTGTTTGCACTGTGGCCTGAGAGACTGTTACGATTTCTGTTCTTTTGCATTTGCTGAGGAGTGTTTTTACTTCCAATTATGTGGTCAATTTTAGAATAAGTGCAAAGAGGTGCTGAAAAGAATATATATTCTGTTGATTTGGGGTGGAGAGTTCTGTAGATGTCTATTAGGCTTGCTTGGTCCAGAGCTGAGTTCAAGTCCTGAACATCCTTATTAATTTTCTGTCTCGTTGATCGGTCTAATACTGACAGTGGGGTCTTAAAGTCTCCCAATATTATTGTATGGAAGTCTAAGTCTCTTTGTAGATCTCTAAGAACTTGTTTTATGAATCTGGGTGCTCCTGTGTTGGGTGCATATATATTTAGGAGAGTTAGCTCTTTTTGTTGCGCCGATCCCTTTACCATTATGTAATGCCCTTCTTTGTCTCTTTTGATCTTGTTGGTTTAAAGTCTGTTTTATCATAGGCATGGGCGAACACTTCACATCTAAAACAACAAAAGCAATGGCAACAAAAGCCAAAATTGACAAATGGGATCTAATTAAACCAAGGAGCTTCTGCACAGCAAAAGAAACTACCATCAGAGTGAACAGGCAACCTACAGAATAGGAGTAAATTTTTGAAATTTATCCATCTAAAAAAGTGCTAATATTCATAATCTACAAAGAACTTAAACAAATTTACAAGAAAAAAACAAACAACCCCGTCAAAAAGTGGGCAAAGGATACGAACAGACACTTCTCAAAAGAAGACATCTGTGAACAGACACTTCTCAAAAGAAGACATTTATGTAGCCAACAGACATAAGAAAAAATGCTCATCCTCACTGGTCATTAGAGAAATGCAAATCAAAACCACAATGAGATACCATCTCATGCCAGTTATAATGGCGATCATTAAAAAGCCAGAAAACAACAGGTGCTGGAGAGGTTGTTTATACTCCCACTGTTAGTGGGAGTATAAATTAGTTGAACCATTGTTGAAGACAGTGTGGCAATTCCTCAATGATCTAGAACCAGAAATACCATTTGACCCAGCAATCCTGTTACTGGATATATACCCAAGTGATTATAAATCATTCTACTATAAAGACACATGTACATATATGTTTATTTCAGCACTATTCACAACAGCAAAGACTTGGAACCAACCCAAATGTCTAGACTAGATAAAGAAAATGTGGCACATATACACCATGGAGTACTATGCAGCCATAAAAAGGATGAGTTCATGTCCTTTGCAGGGACATGGATGAAGCTGGAAACCATCATTCTCAGCAAACTAACACAAGAACAGAAAACCAAACACTGCATGGTCTCACTCATAAGTGGGAGTTGAAAAATGGGAACACATGGACACGGGGAGGGGAACATCACACAACAGGGCCTGTCAGGGGTGGGAGGCTAGGGAAAGATAGCATTAGGAGAAATACCTAATGTATATAACGGATTGACGGGTGCAGCAAACCACCATGGCACATGTATACCTATGTAACAAAACTGCACATTCTGCACATGTACCCCAGAACTTAAAGAATAATAATAATAATAAAGAATAAAAAGGCTTCTATGATGGACCTTGCCTGCCTTGCCTGCTTATCTGTGCAGGTTAGTCTGAGTGTTCCCCACTGCTCTATTTTTGCCTGTAGCTGTGATTTTTCAGGCAGGCTGCTTCTCCGAGGACTAATCTTAATTGTCTACCCAACTGATTTTTCCTTTTCTTCACCCTCATTACTTCTTTTATTCTCGCTATTCTTTTCCATACTACCCAATCTTTCAAATTCTGGCTTCATGACTACATGGAATCCTGTTTTCACAGTCAGGTGAGATTAACGTGTTCTCTGTTTGGGCTCCACTCTCCTCTTCAGTAATTTGGAAGGTAGATCTAACGTTTCTTAATCATCCTGGGTTATTTTCCAATATCTTAAAACTGTTAATTCCTGTATGCTTTCTTTTCTTTTCTTTTCTTTTACATAGCACATGTGCTTAGAGACCTTCCTTTTGTTTCTCCTATTAGTTTAGGACAACGTTTTAGGAAACTCAGCTGATTTTCCATATCCTTCTTAACTAGAGTTTCTTTTGGCCCTGGATAGGGCTTTATACTCACTGAAAAATTTTACATACCCATTTTACATTTTAAATGTCAGTAATTTCACAAATTCAGATCTAAAGTTATAGTTAGTTTGGATTCTGGAAAATCAAGATGGTCATGAGATGTCTGAAGATGCTATTTTCTGTAAATATAATAAATAATGTGATTCTATGCAACATCACTTATGCTCCTTGTTATTGGTTGAATCATATGCCCCCAACATATATTAAAGTTCTAGTCTCCAGTATTTATGAATAGGAGCTTATTTGGTTGTAATTAAAATATAGGTTAAGCTCGGGTCACAATAGAGTAGGTTCTTAATTCTGTGTGACTACATTCCTCATAAGAAAAACAGAAGAGATACAGAGACAGACACAGAGAGAAAGGACACCATGTGATGAAAGAGGCAGAAGCTGGAGTGATATATCTACAAACAAACAAGTGCTAATGTTTGCCTCAATACCAGAAACTAAGAGATAGGCATGGAACAAATTTTCCCCTAGAACCTTCAGATAGAGTATGACATTACCACCACCTTGATTTTGGAATTCTTACCTCCAGAACTGTGAGAGAAAAAATCTCTGTTGTTTTAAGCCTATATTTGGTGCAAAAATAATTGTGTTTTTTGCCATTACTTTTAATGGCACACATATCATATACATATAAATATATCTATATACTCTATATTAATATATAGTGTATATATTAGATATACTATATGTTAATATATCTTATATACACTATATATATAAAATACTTATATGCATATAAACAAAATTCTGTATGGAATATACATTAAAATTCCTCCCTATAATTGAACATTGTAAGGTAGGCTATCTGTGATCTATGTTAAACTTGGTCAAAAACAATTTTGAAAAAAATCTTGATAAAGTTTCCTATATAATATGGTTTGACTGTGTCCCCACCCAAATCTCAACTTGAATTTTATCTCCCAGAATTCCATCTTCTGGGAGGGACTCAGTGGGAGGTAATTGAATCATAGGGGCCTGTCTTCCCCATGCTATTCTCGTGATACTGAATAAGTCTCACGAGATATGCTGGGTTTATCAAGGGTTTCCGCTTTAGCTTTCTTCTTATTTTCTCTTGCTGCTGCCATTTAAGAAGTGCCTTTCACCTCCTGTCATGATTCTGAGGCATCCCCAGCCATGTAAAACTGTAAGTCCAATTAAATCTCTTTTTGTTCCTAGTTTTGGGTATGTCTTTATCAGCAGCATGAGAACAAACTAATAAACTATAGTTTCTCTTTACTTAAGATGTATAAAAATAATTTTCAACTTTCAGTGAATGAACTTTTACTCGTTGTTATTGTTACCCCAGGATTCTCAAGAGTTCATAACTTACCGGTCCTATATAATTGCACTTTTAGTGCAATTATTTGTTACAAGTTGCATCTCTGAACTGTAAGATGTCTAATAAATGTTATTTGAGCAGAACCGAGCTTGCATGGCCTGAAGGATTTTAGTGCAGTTTAAGAACTCTCATGTAGCTCTAAAACCATTGCCAAGGTACTGACCAGGAAATCTAGCTTACCAAGTCTTCAACAAAAGTGTTCTGGCAATACAAAGGTGTCCATAAATGTTATGTTTTTAAACAATAGTCTCTTCTTGAGTACTCTATAAAGTATTTATCAAGAACTAATGTAATCATTAAGAAAATACTGAATTTCCTCTGAATAAGACTATTTTTGTAATGCAGATTTGGCAAATTCAACCCCAGCTTGTGTGTGTAATGTGTGCAATTTGGGCAATCAGCAGGACAGATACTTCCTGAAAGTGGATAATAGTATTGCTTATTGCAATTCTAATAGCAATTCTGTAGAGCTTTGCCAAAGAAAACTTATTCCAATCATTGTGAATCTTGCTCTTTTATGTTTAAACCAAGAATTGAGTTCGATATGACTGTGACTGACAAGATAAAACACATACTTGATGCAGCCTTCTTAAGTGTTGTTAAGGTCAGTTCAGAAGGTAGAGGAATCAAGCATCTGGGTTTTGCTTTTCTTCCTTCCTTTCTTTTCTCCTGTATGCATTACTTTCTATTCTTTGTAATATAGAACCCTGAAGTAATCATAAAAGTTTTCATAAACAGTTAACCTACTTGCTTGCTAGAGAAAGCAGAAGATATTAGTTGTTTATTTTTTCTGATGCATGTGGATTTTTGAATAGAAAAGAATAAAGTACAAAGTAATGTTATGAAATTTAATGCTGAGTCTAGTCTCATCCCAACGTCAACTCATGAAGTATTGAATAAAAATAATTGTGGTGTAGTGAATCATCCTATTTGAATTTATTACTGGTTTATTGTTTTATATTTGTGTATCAGTCAGGATTCAACCAAACACATGGAACCAATGGGAGGGAGGTATATATTAAAAGATAAGGTATTAATTTACAAGTTTGTGGAGACTGTCAAAGCAAGTGTGAAATCTGCAGGGCAGGCTGGAATGCTCTGGGATGGACTGAAGTTGCTATCTACAGGTGGAATTTCTTCTTGCTCAGGCAAACCTCAACTTGGTCTCAAGGCCTTTCTTCTGATTAATTCAGGCCCATTCAGATTATCTAGGGTACTCTTTTCTCAGAGGCAACTGGTTATGAACATTAATCACATTTACAAAAACCTCCACAGCAACACCTAGGCTAGTGTATTAGTCTGTTCACACACTGCTGATAAAGACATACTCAAGACTGGACAATTTACCAAAAAAGAGGTTTAATATGGACTTTCAGTTCCACATGGCTGGGGAAGCCTCACAATTATGGTGGAAGGCAAGGAGGAGCAAGTCCCATCTTACATGAATGGCAGCAGGCAAACAAAAAGAGATTGTGCAGGGAAACTCCCCTTTATAATGCCATCAGATCTCGTGAGACTCACCCACCATGAGAACACCATGGGAAAGACCTGCTCCCATGATCCAGTTACCTCCCATCAGGTCCCTCCTATTACACATGGGAATTCAAGATGAGAATTGGGTGGCGACACAGCCAAACCATATCAACTAGTATTTGACTGAATAACTGGGTAGAGTTGCCTAGCCAAATTGACACATACAATTAACTATCACAATTTATGTTACAGCATTATTTATTTTCCATACTAGTTTACTAATAATGAATAGTTATATACTTAGTAAAATAAAAAGTTGAAAATCTTCAATTGGTCTCAAAATAATTTTCTGAAATTTTTCTTGTCTATGAAAGCCAAAAGTCTAGAATACTGCTGAAGCATAATATTCTTCTCCTAAATTCCCATTTCACAGACGGAAAGATACCGAGGCCTAGACATAAACTTAATAAATTTTGGGGAATATGTTTTCATTCGTTTTGTTGAGTTAAATTTTCTAGTATAAGGCTTACCTTGTTGTCCTTTAGGTTAAATGAGACCATATCAGTTTCCTATTGCTGTGTAACAAATTATGACAAAGTTTATTACCTCACAGTTTCTATGGATCAGGTGTCAGGGCAGAGATCCTCTATTCCGAGTTTCATCAGGCTGAATCCGAGTTTCATCAGGCTGAAATCAAGGTGTCAACAGAGGCTGTGATATCACCTGGATTGCAGGATTGTTTCATATATTCATTTGTTTGTGATGGAACTTAATTTCTTGTGTTTACAGAACTGAAGTCTTTGGCTTCTAGGATTGCCCACCATTCCCCGACAATGTGGCTTTCTCTACCACAAAGCATATTGCTTCTTTCAAGGCCAGCAAGAGAGAGAGTCTTTGATGGTTTCAATCACACTGACTGCTTCTTTCTCTGACCTCTAAATCATCCTTTAAAGAACTCATCTGATTAGGTCGTGCCCACTCAGCTAATCCCTCTTTTCATTAGTTTAAAGTTAACAGAGTAGGAATCTTAAAAGGTATCCATCAAATCCCTTCCAATTTGCACATAATGTAGCCTAATCTTGGGAGTGTTATCCCTTCATATTCACAGGTTCTGCCTATAATCAAGGGGTAGGGGATTATTCATTGCATGTATACAAGAGTGCAGGAATCACAGGAGTCATGTTAGAATTCTTCCTACTACACAGAGTCAATTGTTTTTTCAACATCATCTTATTCCTACTTTAACTGGGACAAGAGGAAAGAAAGGGGAGAAAATTTAATCCACTTCATGTAACAGTGCCTTTGGGATGACACTGAACTGACTAAAATTGGGTTTATAAAAGTAATAATCACCAAGCATTATTATGTAACAGATTTTATTCAACTAAATCAATGTATAATATAACCTAGATAGAATTAAACTGGAAAAAAAGTACAGAGGTTTTTATAAGCCATAGAGATAATCAAAAGAAAATGGGATAGAGATCGTGGATTGACATTTTTGCAGTGTCTCAAGCTATGAAATTGGGCAGATGGATTTGCTAAATGATAAAGTCTCTTCTCATTTGACTGCTATTCAAACATACAGTTCCTCATCATGTAATTTTGACAAGAAGTACAGTGAGTCAGAATCATAATAAGGGTAGAAAAATACTTAATTAGAGTATGAGTGAGCTCTGCACTCCTCTCAGGGTTCAAAGGTCAGCAGTCCATGGCTCTTTCATATCTGCCTTTGCTTTCATTCTTCTCCTCAGAAGTGGATTTACTATGACATGAAAGAAACTTAAACATTAGGCCTCTCACTTGCCCCTTCCAAGGCCCTAGTGGCTTTTGTGATATAAGGCAGATTGTATGTTTTCATAAAATATTCAAAATAGAATATTTTAATGTAAGAGGTTAACACTGCTGTCTCTTTCCATTTTAACTTTCCCTTTATTACCCTTTCCCTTGAGGTAGGTGGCATTGGAACAGCTATGAGCAATTTTGGGATACAGAGAAGTAGAAGTTGACTTGGGGATCCATTTACTTGGGTTTCATGGTGATGTATTATGTGGTTCACAAGTTCTGGGCATAGTTATCACTAAATTTAGTTATTATAAATCTGCCCAGTGTAGCAACAGTTTCCAGGTATATTTTTGCCACCTCCTCTGCTAACTCACCTAGGAATATGACATAAAGATACTAAGAAAATCTTGTTAATGAAGGTCAACAACTACAAGAATATTTAAAACCCAGCATAGTAAGAGAAAACTTGACATGTTTTAAAATAAGTCATCTCATGTGTAAAAAGAAAACCTGATTGATCAATTCAAAAGCAAAATTTCCAAATATTTACATGATGAAAAGTCATGAACCAAAAATAATTGTAAACTATTATCAAAATTTTTTTTGGTTAACAATACTTAAAGAAAGCCTAAACTATCTTTGTAGTCTCTCTGTAGATAATAATATTATAAATCTGTTATAAAAAGATTCAATCAATGAGTATAGAGTCAAATAATAAATGAAAAAAGTATTATAAAGGTATGTTAAGCAGCTAAATAATATATAATACTCTTATTTTTATTTTTCTATGATCTTTGTGTTCTCTGATTTCTTAATTAGTTTTTTCTTATTCTAAATAAATTTCTACTTTTATTTTTAATTTTGTATTACTTTTCTTAAAGAGAACCATCTAGATTCTTATAAGCCTAAAGCTGGATTTACCCCCAAGCTCTTCCACTTTGTTATCTCAAAGACTACCTTTTGTGGTAGGTTATAACCACTCTCTAATATCGTGTGCTATTTTATGATGAGTATTTATTATTTATTTATTTTTTATTTTTATTTTTTGAGGCAGAGTCTCACTCTGTTGCCAGGCTGGAGTGTAGTGGCATGATCTTGGCTCACTGCAACTTCCGCCTCCCGGGTTCAACCAATTCTCCTCCCTCAGCCTCCTGAGTAGCTGGGATTACAGGTGCATGCCACCATGCCCAGCTAATTTTTACATTTTTAATAGAGACAGGGTTTCACCATGTTGGCCAGCATGGGGGGGGTCTCGATTTCTTGACCTTGTGATCTGCCCTCCTCGGCCTCCCAAATTGCTGGGATTACAGGCATAAGCCACTGCCCCCGGCCCAGTATTTATTTTGTATTGATATGGAAAGTTTGTTTTCATATACAGTTAACACTAACCAGCTCTCTAAACTTTGCTGTGGCTTCACTTCTTTGAGTTTCAGTTTCCCTGTTTGTAAAATTGGCCTCCAATTGAATGTTTCACATAGCAGTCCCCAGATGAATGTAACTTTCATTGTTTTGTGTCACTATTGCTATTATCGCTATTATTCTTACATGTGGTGGCATTCTAAATAAAGTATTTTACCCATAATTGAAGTAGTTTAGCAAAATACATTCATTCAAAACATGGGCTAGCAAACAAAGGCAAAATTAAAGAAGCATTTTCTGAATGAGTCATACTTGCAGATAAAGGAAAATGATAACAATGATATGACTCTAAACATAGATTACAGTAGAGCCTCTCCAGTATTTTTTCCTGAAGTGGCTATCCTATTAGGCAGTACTATGTACATACTGAGTTTTGGCATGTGATTGAATTTATCTAATTAATACTGTTAAAACACTTGAACTGCTATACAAATACAGAAATTGGCTTGGTGAACCTTTTATCTAATTCTGCAGCAGGATAAGTAGAGGTGGTAATTGAAGAATGGAATACGGACATAGGGGGATTGTTCCGTAATTCAAAAGGAAGATAGACATTCAACCTGTGTCTTGACAGGGATAAAGGGCTGTAAACAGCTATAAAATGCACCTATAAAGGGAAAGAATTTGAAATAAAATCTATAGCTGAAAACACAATCATATTAATAATTAACATCTGTGTGGTGATTTGTACTTTCTAAGTTGTTTTCACCTATGTGATGTCATTTTTCTGGAAACATAAAATAGAGATGTGTACAGAGCCTCTGTAATATATTTGGTGTATGTTCACTATCCTACAATTAGTCACAGAACTCAGAACTCATGATTTCTATCACTAATTTATTGTGTTATTTCCACTACCACAGAGTGTAGCCAGGCACATGTATACATATAAAATTACATTGTCACATAAACCTAGAATTAAATATAAAAATTAAATATATATATAGAAAAAAAAAAAAAGAAAGAAAGAAAGAAAGAAAGAAAGAAAGAAAGAAGGTAGTTTGTCTGTGGGGTTAAATAGGAAACTGGTATTTTAGAACATGCCCCTTGTTGCACAGTATCTCTTAATGGCTGTTCTCCCTGAGGATGTGAGCTGGGCTTGGTGGAAGCACTATCTCAAGGAGTCCTGCCAGGGTTAGAAGGGTTGCACTACTAAATTGAAACAATAGAAGTGTTTAGAAGAGGTGACCCAAAGCAATATATTTGCTTTACAGAAAAGAAGAAGGGCTGTGGAGAGGAGTTAAGGTCTGCGGTTAGAGCTGGGAAAACAGGAAAGAATGTAAAGTCCAAAGAGCAAGGCAAGAGAGAATGAGACACTGAATATTAAGGTCGTATCAAGAAAGTCAGTAACAGGTTGGAATCACATGTGAAGAAGACTGATGGGAAAAGTGCAGATATAAGGCTTGTGAGGTGAGTATGTGCTCCTGGCCTTTTATACTATGCTCAGGAAAAGCATGTAGTAGATATAAAAATGACTTAAAGAAACATTGTGCTTCAGGTAACAACTAAATATTTCTTTAGATCAACAGATTTTTATTATTCTTAGTAGCATAACTGTCTTTAAAATAATTCTTGTGCAGAAATTTGATATATAAATGGATAAAAAAAGAATTGATCTTATTTAGGTGCAGGTAGAATCCAAGGTGATTTCACTAGCCTGCCAGCTGGGCCCTCAGCCCTTTGGGATCCCCTCAGTAGCTTTCCTGAATATTAGAGCCCGTATGGTTTGAAAACTACTCTTCTAAATCTTTGAAGACATGTCCTTATATCAAGTAACATAATCAGAAACTTATATATTTAGACTTTATTAAATTGGTTGTCTATCACTGAGTAATAACTTATTCATTTTTTGTTTTTAAAAATTTATTTACTTTTATATGTTTATGGGGTACAAGTGCATGCATATATTGCACAGTGGTGAAGTCTGGGTTCTTAATGTACCCACTGAATAATAATTCAATATGCCCTGATTTTTAATCAAAGATCAGCACAAGAAACAACTATGAGAAACATTGTTTTTTTTTGACATTCAGTAGAATTGCCATTAAAAACCTTGACCATTTCTTGCTTATTTTCTCTGAAATGATTTCATGTGATAAATATATCTTAGAAAATTGGTCTCAGGGCCTGGCTATTATTATTTTTCCCATCTGTGATAAAAGGTAAGATTTGATGGATTCTAAGCATCTCTTCAGTTATTAAATTATATCATTCTAAACAACTTGGTTAATTAACATTTCTTTTAAACACAATATTTATTCAGGAAGTCACTTTGGAGAAATCTTTCTGTTTTCCAGGCTCAGTATGCCATCTGTGAAAACAGAGAGGAGTCTGGTTCATGCTACCATTTCTCCATCCCTCCCTCTCCAGTCTCAAGGGTCTCTTTCTGTTCCCAGATATGCCAATCTTATTTCTGTATTAAACCTGTCTCCACTTGCTTTTATCTCTGGCAGACCATCACTAGTTGGCATCTCCTCATTTTTCACATTTTGTTTCAAGTATTATCTTCTTAGAGGAAATTTCCCTGCTGTCTCCATTTAAAGTTGCTTCTTTCCATCTTCTCCACTTTGTATCACTTCATGACTTGCCACACAGTAGACATTTAATAAATATTTGTTGAATAAATAAAAACATAAAAAAATTTAAAAATGAAGAATCAATTCCTAACACTAACAGCTCACTAATTGGTTAGAGACAAAGCTATAAACAATAATAATATTTTCAGTACTCTAATGAAGATGTGTGCTATGTAGAAACAAAATAAGAAATGTCTATGCTAGGGAATTCTAGGCAAAGGCAATCACATTTGAGCTGTGTTTTGATGAATGGATAGAAGAACATCAAACAAGGAAATAAGAGAACAATATGCCAGTAAAAGGGAAAATGTGACCCAAAATACTGAGTTGGGAAAGATCATAGGGAAGAAGTTCAGAAGGTAGAGTAGCTTCAGGATTATGGAAACAATGCTAAAACATGTGGACTTTATTCTGTAACTGCTGAGGATTTTTGAAGAATTTTAAGTGAAAAAGCAACATGAATTAGATCTTTGGGTAAAATAGATTTCACTTGTGTAACAGTGAAGAAAACAAGATAATGGATCTCGCTGTTTCTTCTGAAGAAACAGAAGTAGAATTTCAATCATAGGGGGATATGTTCCCTTGAAGCAGGGCACAGAGCCGTTTGTATTAGAGTGTGTGTGTGTGTGTGTGTGTGTGTGTGTCTGTGTGTGTGTGAGTGTGTCTGTGTGTGTGTGAGAAACATACACACAATGAGCTTAAAAACATGAGGCAAATAACAAATCCAGATGACATAATAATTACAGTAAAAAAAGGGGGGAAGGAAAATAACGTCTAATAAAAAAGAATTTCTCACTTAACAGTAAGTAGGAGCCATTTTTTTTCTAGGCTTACCTAGACCGGCACATATGCCCAGTTGGTCAAACATTTTCTTCCAGATTCACTTGAATGTCAAGTTCTAGGCATAAGCTTAGGGTTTCTCATAGAAACACAAACAAGGCCTGATATGTACTCATTAATGAATTCTATGCATTCTCCTTAGTCTTGTGTGGTAATTATACTATTTCTAATGGAGAGAATGATCACTTTTCCCTGTCACTACCCAAGAGCATCTCTAGCCTTCTAATTACCCCTCAATGTTTACTCAATGGATAATCATTATCAGATTAACTTTCAGTGATGGAATGTGTAATTAAAAATGTAGATCAATAAAATGCTATTATGGCTGGATACATTAACACTTAAAAAATAGCAATTGAATAAAAAGAATTGTTTAAATTTAACAAACACAACTGTTAGAATTTTCTCCTAGAAAAGATATGAGTTGAAATGTCTGATAAATCTATGATTAAAAACTCACACAATAATTACTTTTGTATAAAAGAAACTATGTATAAAATAGGTCACAAACTTTAACTAACTTCCCCAGAATGGGTGGTGGCTTTTCATTGCAACCCATGACCGAAAATAGGTTAGGCCTCTTCTAAGGCTGTTTCCTGAAGGGTTCTTTGTTTCTTCTTTCCTTGCAATGTGGATTCTCTCAAGTCAAGACCAGAAATTTACTGAAGTAGCTACTCCTGGATTCCCTGTTTCTGCTCTTGGCCCTCTTGTCTTTTATTTGCTGCACAGGAACCAGAGTGATGTTTTTGAAAACAAATTAGCTCATGTTACTGCTTTTGCTTAAACATTCTTCATTAACTTCCCATTGTATTCAGAATAACATCCAATGTCTGTAAAATAGCCAATTCCAATATTCTGGGTATTTTTCAATTACAAGTGGATATTGTGTTTGTCAAAGGATTTTTCAGCATCTATGAAGATAATCATGTATTGCGTTTTGCTTAGATCTATTAATATGTTATATCATATTAATACATTTCCTAATAGTGAACAAATATTGCATTCTTCTCATAAATCTCATTTGATCATTGGGTATTATTTTCTTCTTGTGACGTTGGCTTCTGTTAAAAAGGTTTTATTCTAGTTTTCATAAGTGATACCAGTCTGTAATTTCCTTCCTGTCTGCAATCTTTACCAGGTTTAGGTATTAATGTTAAAGAGAAATTTCAAAAGTTCCTTCATTTTCTAGGCTCTGGAGAAAGTTATATAGATCAGTGGGGCTATCTTTGGTCTTTGGACATTTGGTAGAACTCTGTGATCTAGGATTTGTATTTATATTTCTTTTAAAATACCATTCTCTGTTTTCTTCAATGGAAATTGACATAGTTAAGCTTTCCATCTCTACTGTAGTCACAGCAATTTATAACGTAGTCTCTTAAAAATTTTTTGAATGTATTCTGTTTCAATGGTTATTTTCCCTTTGTTGTATCTTATTTTATATTTGTTTCCTTTTTCCCTTGATTAAGTTGACTAGCAGTCCATCTATTGTTTTTTCTATGCTCTACATACATTTCTATGCTCTTCAATACATTTGCTTTTAATTTAATAATTTTGTTTCTTACACTTGCTTTGAATGCACCATTCTTTTTAGCATTTTAGTTAGAAACTTAATTCCATTGTTTTCTGTCTTTTATGGTTATGAATTTATTTATTTGTGTATATTTTAATTTTCCATTGATTCTTATTTAAACATGTCCCATTGATTCTGATTTATGATATTTTCTTATTAATTTTTAGAAACTCTGTAATTTTAATTATAATTTTCTTTTTCACTCACAAGTTGTTTATTATATGATTTTTTTCATTTTTAGGTTAAGAGGCCTGAGTTTCTTTATATTGTTATTCTACAAAATAAAAATCTGAGCACAATAATATTTTAAAGAGTATATTTGAGTAAGAAGCAATTCATGAATTTGGAACACCAAACTGAAAGAGGTTTAGTGTTCCAATGGCAAATTTTCAGAAGCAGGTAGTTATGAATTAGAAGGTGAGTATAGAAGCAAATAAATTATTTGATTAGTTGCAGTTACAAAATTCCCTTTTTTGGTTTATCTTTTTAGTCCATTTTCTGCTGCTATAGCAGAATACAACAAACTGAGTAACTTATCAAGAAAATAGATGTATTGGCTCATGGTTCTGGAGGCTGGAAAATCCAAGAGCATGATGCTGGCATCTGGTGAGGATTTCATCCCATGGAGGAAGGCATCACATTGGGAGTGTGCAAGACAGACAGAAAATGAGGACCAAGCTTTATTCTTTTATCAGGAACTCACTGTCTCAACAACTAACCCACTCCCACAATAATGGCATTAACACATTCTTGAGGGCAAAGTCCTCAGTATCCAATCACCTCCCAAAGGTTCCACCTCTAACATTAAATTTAAACATGAGTTTTAGAACATTCAAACCATAGCATGGTTGGAAATTGCCTAAATAACCAAATGTTAACTGACTGCTTATCAATGGCTGAGGTTGTATAACATAAACATTTGTCAGAAACGACCCTAGTTAAATTTTCCATATGTTTGCAATTTAAGCAAGGTTAGGGCTATGTTCATTGTTTTTATTGTTTCTGAGACAGGGTCTGATTTTGTCACCCAGGTTGGAGTACAGTGGTGTGATCATAGATCACGGCAGCCTCAAACACCTGGGCCCAAGAAATCTGGGCCCAAGGGAGGTGCCAAGATGGGAGGATACCTTGAGCCCAGGTGTTTGAGACAGGAGTGATCTGTGATCATGTACACCACCATGCTCAGCTAATATTTCCAATTTTGAGGGAGAGATGGGATCTCATTATGTTGCCCAGACTGGTGTCAAGCCCCTGGACTCAAGCAATCCTCCTGAGTTGGCCTCCTAAAGTGTGGAAATTACAGATGAGAGCCACTGCATCAACCAGTTAAGGCTATTTTTAAAGCCCAGTTGGTTTTGCTCAGGAATTTACAGGCCTAGTACCTATTTTAACTTTGCATTAACAATTCCTGTCTTTTGGTCATTCTCTCAGCAAGCTAAGAATGCGACCAGATAGCATAACATTAAACTCAGTTACCACTATTGATGTAATTGTTGGAACAAAGAGTCAAGTAGATGTTGTTATCATCAATAGGTTCACTAGGGTTTAGAGTCATATAACCACCATCAGCAATTACATAGTCAGTATTGGTTTCCTTGACTTGTCTGACCATGATGGAAATCATCTGACATGAAAGGAACTGCTGGAAAGCATTTAAAACCCTCGAAAGAATATAACACACGGAGTAAGAGGTAAACACAATAACTATAAAGAGAATAATAGCCAAGGGTTGAAAAATTCCTCTGAGCAAAGATTCCCAGGAGCCAAGATTTAACCAACTGAATAAATAATTGCAGGAGGCAGTGCTTATCTGATAAAAAAAAAATTTGTACTTGTATTTAAAATCTTTTAAATTGAAGGCACGTCTGATTTGTTAACATAGAAATAACACTTTTCACAATTAGGGCAAAAATTCCTCTCGAGCGGTTAAAATATCAATACAACTACTATTTTGGAGTACTACTGAGGCCAAATTATTTATGCCAGATTGTACTACTTTAAGATAATTCAAAGTATCATTTGAACTTTTTTCAAATGATACTTGCTGGAATATTAATAAGCATGTTTTCAATTCAGAGACTGCCAACTGAGAAAAAAATAATTCTTACAAAATAACGAAACCTGGAACCCCTTGGTATAATTGGGTTTGGAAGATCATAAGAGGCTCATTTGTCAGGGGTCCCTTTACATATGAATGACACTAAATTAATTTGACTTGCATTTAAAAAGTCATATCTGGTCATTTTAAATAGGAGATAGCCCAAACCACAGCATTCAGATTATTTATGTAGAAAACCTTTATATATGTTGTTGCCACACACAATGAATAATCCAGTACTATTAAAAGAAAAGGATCAAAGTGGATCCTATCACCCACCAGTTGGAGGTGACATAAATATCATGATTATTCATTGTCATATCTGCATCTACATATTGCCAGGCTAAACATGTATGGTTTAGATAGGAGTAGAAACAAAAAACATTCTATGAATTTGATAAAGTAACCCATGTATGCCATAACCAACTAAGAATTATTGATTTCCTCCTCAAATATGCTTTAGATATTGATATATCCAATAAATAAGACCATCGTTTATTTTATATAGTGGAACTAAAGAAGCATTCCATTTGCCTTTAGAGTTGCCATTAAACCCATGTCTAGTTTTGAGGAGTTGTCTGATAATACAGTTGAGGGTATCATGGTCGTGTTCTGATTTTATATCTGTGTCATTATATATAAAAGTCTAGTCTTCATTATCTATGTAAAATCAAAGTGTTTCATTACAGAAGGAGTGTGTAATACGGCCTAGATTAGGTCCAGTTCCATTAAGGTTTTCTATGCATGAAGATAAATTACGAGCAATAAAATCAATAGCTATAGGGTATCCCTTGTTTCTATTGCTTTTTCCCAGTGCCAAGTCACGTGAGCATAAATATGTCTGCCAAAGTAAGGATACAAAACTTTTTATAAATCCAGCTTCCTAAATTGCTCACCCAAGTGTGTACTGGTGCAGGTTCTAGTATTCATGGTGGTTGTGCCCATTCATCTAGATGACTACATAACCAGCAGTTGCTTTGAGTAATGAAAGTAGCTATATTTTCAACAGTAGACTATAGAAGATATGCAGTATAAATAGTAAAATTTCCTAAAAAATAAGAGTTTGAACATTTTTTGTTATTGTAAAACAGAAACAAGTTTTAGTCAATGGAGTGGAGTCAAATGGACTCTTGTTCCCCATATTGGTAAAGCAGTCTACTTCATGATGTCATTTGCTTCTAGGGAAGGCTTTCTTTTGCATAGCCTTAATTTTAAGTCATCTGTATTTAACAAGTACAAAAGTCTAAGGGAATTCTCTTTATTTGAAAGACATTGACCCAAGGCTCAAGACCCTGAGGTTTTGGTGCAGTGTGTATGGTAAAAAGAACCAAATATAGTATCTTCCAGTGAGGCTCAAAGGCAGTTTTTCTGTGGCGTTATATCCAAAAAGACCCAATCTCCAGATTCTAGATAATGAAAGGCCTGATCACCATTGGTAAATGGACCACAGAAACCATCTTTCATTTGGTGAAAATATACTTTGGAATAATGCATCAAGGTCTTGCAGTATTAAGTCAGATTTAACAAGCGCAGGAAAAACATGGTGTTCTATTATAAATGTCATAGGTATTTCATTAATTATTTTATAAGGAGTCAGTTTGTTGTACCCATAGGAATTGATCTAATTGCCACTAAGGTCAGTGGTAAAACTTTTGGCTTGGGTAATTCAGTCAACTCTGTTAGTTTAGCTAATTTTAGTTTTAAGATTTTAGTTTTAAGATACCATTTGCTCTTTCAGTCTTTCCAGAAAATTGAGGATAATGAAGGCAATGTTAGTGTCATTGGGTTTGTAAAATCTTATTTAATTTTTTGATAATCTGTCCAGTAAAATGGTAGGCCCTGTTGCCAGAAATTTCTCTAGGGGTGCCCCATAAAGGAAACAAATATTTTAATAGTTTTGCTACTGTTGTGACATCATTCTTTCTGCAAGGAAAAGCATCAATCCCTCTTTAAAAAAAGGCACTCAATCACAAGAATATATTGATACCCAATTGAAGTTGGTAATTGAATGAAATCCATCTGCAGATGTTCAAATTGTCCAGCACATGGTAGAAATATGCCACTGGAAACCTTCAGGGATTTTTTTAGTATTATGAGTTTAACCAGTCAGACATTGATTATAAACCATTTTGACTGCTTTAGAACAACCATCCCATAAGTTCTTTTTCGTAATTTGAACCGTTTTGTCTACTTCATGATGGGTTGTGGAGTAAAGAACCTTTAACAGTAGCAATTTTAGGAACTCAGGAAACATGAAATGGTTGTCTAGGCCTTTAGTAAGTCCCATTTAACATTTAAATTTGCATCATTTTACATGCTATTTTTGTTTTTCCAATTCAGGTGCACAGCATTTTTTATCGAACAAATTATCATAAGTAATTTGATTTAGATAAATTTTATGAAGTTCATTAAAATCGAATATTTTAACAATTTTAGTGCTCTCTGACCTGACATGAAAGCCTACTAATGCATTTCTTTCATGTTTAGGTTGTCTTACAAGTATGAGCTTCAATGTCAATAATAGCAACCTATGAATGCAGCAGAATAGCTGAAAGAAGTTTATCCTATTGAACCCCATTTTTGGTGGGGTTCCACTGGAAGTGAGAAATTCTCTTTGTTTCTGTAATATTCCAAAATCACAGACAACTCCAAAGGCATATGTAATATCTGCATACATATTAATCGATTTATCTACAACAAGCCTAGTAAGAGCATATAACTCTGCAAGTTGTGCTAAATAATATTATGAAAGTGTTTCCTTTTCTATTAGTTCATGTTAATTAGTTACAGCATATCCTTCTTTATATTTCTCTTCTATAATTTTTGCATAATATCCATCAACATAAAGTATTAATTCAGTATTACCTAGTAGAGTTTCCTGTAAGTCAATGTGGAGAGTCAATAGTTATAATATCACACTTATAGTCTTCTCCATCTTCAATCGAAGGCAGCACAGTGGTAGGGTTAAACAGAATATAATATTTGAGATGGAGATTAGAAGATAAAAAGAGATGGATTTCATATATTGTTAGTCTACTTGAGGAAAAATGTTAGGTGTTATTGCAATTTAATAAGTTTTTGACTGCATATGGAACTTGTAGCTCATTCTCTTATACTAAGTGAGATTAGGTTTCTAACAATCTAGTTGCTGTGGCCACTGCTTTTAGACAAATTGGATATGCTCTAGCCACTGCATCTATCTGTAGGACATAATAACTAATAGGTTAATGTCATTGTTCCTGAGTAAGGACTTCCAAGTCTTGATGATCACATTTGTGAACAAGGAAAAAGTTATTACTTAGGAGTTATTTCTTAAAAGTTATTGAATGAAAAGTTATTTATTACTTGGGAGCCCTAATGTTAGAGGTTGTAGCAAAGCTCAAAATCTTTTAATTGTCTTTGAGTTGTCAGACTACGGAACCCTTCAATTATCTTCACTTTTTCAGGTGAGAGGGAAATTCACTCTGTTGTCAGACTATGTCTTCAGTAGTGGACCTTTTATGAAGAGAACTGAAGTTTTTCCATAAAGGCCATATGACTCTTGTAAGCTAACTGCTGTAAAAGATAAATTGAATCTTGATAAAAGAAGATAACAGTAGATCATGAACAAATTGAATTAGAGTGGAATTTTTAGAAAATTTTACAATTGACAGGTCTTAGTGTAATGCCTGAAAGAAATAAGATGGGGTTTCAGTGAACCCCTGTGGCATTACAGTCCAGGTACATTGCTGACTTTTCCAGGTAAAGGCTAACAAGTGTTGGCTCTCCCAACAACTGGAATACTAAAGAAGATGGAGCAGAGTTGTATTACCATGAACCATTTAGAATGTGTAGGCACATTAGTAACAAAGTTAGGATTTGCGACCACAGAAAATATGCATACCCTAATTTTATGTATTGTACATATGTCTTGAACAGATCTCTAACCCCATCCATTCGACTGTTTTTGTTTTTTTGTTTTTGTTTTTTTGAGACGGAGTCTCGCTGTCACCCAGGCTGGAGTGCAGTGGCACGATCTCGGCTCACTGCAAGCTCCGCCTCCCAGGTTCACGCCATTCTCCTGCCTCAGCCTCCCGAGTAGCTGGGACTATAGGCAACTGCCACCACGACCGGCTAATTCTTTTGTGGTTTTTTTAGTAGAGACAGGATTTCACCGTGTTAGCCAGGATGGTCTTGATCTCCTGACCTCATGATCCACCCACCTCGGCCTCCCAAAGTGCTGGGATTGCAGGCGTGAGCCACCGCGCCAGGCCCCATTCGATTTTTTAACTAGTAAAATTGAAGTCTTACAGGGAATAACAGAAGGAATTGTAAGTCCTTGTTTTATTAAATCTTCCACAATAGGTGAAAGTCCTTAAATTGCCTCTGACTTTAGTAGGTATTGGGGCAATTTAGGCAATAGCTTAGAATAGTCTATTTGAACTTTTGTATGTTTAGCACATTTAATTTTTTCTATGTCAGCTGAAGAAGCAGCCCACACATATTTTGGTACTTCAGAGAGATCTGGTTTTCCCGTAAGTTTTGGTTTCAACATGATAAATTCCTGTTTGTAGGGAACAGAACAATTCAGGTTCAGGAGGGCCAGGAAACTCTAGGAATAATTATCCTTCTGAAGAGAATGTTAGGAGTCCTCTCAATTAGGAAAGCATAGCTCATCCCAATAAATTTACTGGAATGGTATTACATAGTAGGAAGGCATGCCTTTCTGAGACCAGCCTAAGAGTCATTTGGACTAATTTAGACACAGGGATTCTCTGAACTTAATTTGAAAACGCTACCACAGAAATATTTTCTTTACTCCAGGAGATTTGTTGATTTAGTAGGCTGGGGTTTAAAGTGGATAAGGTGGCTTTGGCATCCAGCAACACCATACATAGTTCCCTGTTGATTGAGATCTTAGTTTCCCTATGTTTATTTAAGGATATTATGAGAATAACTTACTGGAAAATCTCTTGTAGCCCCATCCAGGTTGATTATTGTTTCAAGAGTCAAGCTCTCGGGAATTTCATCTAATGCAGAAACAATCTTCTCATTGTTTTATTTCAGCATTTGTTTCTTTTCTTGTTCTAAAGTGCTCTCAAAATATTCAGCTATGAGGACTGCTTCAGTCATATCAGTGACTTCCCATTCAATCTTATGGGTTTTTTTTTTAATTTTGTTTTTATCATGTCATGCAGCTCTGGTCAAAGCCAATTAACAAACAGGGCCATAAGAACCATTTCAGTTTCACCAGGAAATACATGCTGCTGTATTTTAAGACCAGAGTGTTTAACAACTAAGACTTCCAATTTAGCCCTGAAATCAGAAAGAAATGTATCTCTTTTTTCTATTTATAATGTACCAGTCAATCTTTTCTGGGAAGACAATGGGAATATCTTCTATAAGTTTTTTAGGCATCTTATGAGCCATTTCTAGAAGTGTCTCTTGAAAGGTCATCAACACTTTCCTGAGGCTTATCCCATCTCCCTGTAGTTACCTATCTATTTTCTTCCCCATGTTGTAATATCATGTGCATAAACTGATTCAAATCAGGGATCACCAGGACATAGGCCCCTATGAAGATTCTAAAGTCCTCAGTAATTCTTTAACAGATTTTCTCTAATATTTGAAATATCTTTTGTTATAGCTCTGAGTTTAGTTTTTGACCAGAGTAAAAGTAGTTACAAGAGCCAGATCCGGCTGTTCTGAAGATCTAGCTTTATAAGACATTAAGCTAACTGTCCTTTTCTCATTATTCTCAGGGCAAAAGTGTAGTTGAGCAAAAGAGTTAGTAAGTTCAGGGCAAGAAGATAGTTGAATAAATGGGTTAAAGGTTCAAAATAAACTTTAGAGAAGGTAAAGGAGGATAAAGGGAGAAAAATCCTCATAGATACATCAGTTACCATACAACTTTATTTGTTTTCACCCTCAATTTGTTGTTTAAGCTTTAGATGCCTTATTTGTCTTTAGTAAAGGGTCTTTTTAGAGAGTCAATTTTGTAATCAGTAAGTCTTTTAGAAGACTCTATATCCATTACAAAATGCATCCCATTGATACTGGGGTGTTCAAGATTGCTTCCTTGCCAATGGATTCAATAAATGAATACTTTTATCTCAAATAAAACTTCTCCACTGCAACTCTAAATCATCTCTGGCAAGGTATGTACAATCATGTCTCTAGAAAGGCGCAGGTTTTGAGTCCATAATTTTTGAACATAAAATTAGCTAGCATTCCAGATAGAGAAGTCCCTGACTCCTTAATGCTTATAAACCCATCACACTCAGTCCTTCTAAGCTTTTACCTACCCAATGCCTCCAACTGGAACAAGTTTAGTTCCTGTTGAATACTCAGTTCAATCTCCACACCAAATTGGAACAAATTTACTCAAACTCAGAAAGCTCAGGATGCAAAATGTGGAGCACAGAATAAGAAAGACACTTATTCAGGAACTCCAGTTGCAGCAAGAAAGCAGTGGGCACAATGAGCTCCGTGTGGACCTTTCACTGGGCTCCATGATACTCCCAGGAGTCACTGGGGATTGCCTTCATATCTCACTTCTGCCACCAAACTGTAAAAGAAAACTCTTAGGCATAATACAATTTTAAAGAGTTTAAGTAAGAAGCAATTCTTGAATCAGGAAATGCCAAACTGAAAGAGGTTTATTGTTCCAATGACAAGGTGTCATAGACAAGTATTTATGGGGTGAATGGTTGGTTGTAGTTACAAAATTGCCCTTTTTTGGTTTACCTTATTGAAAAGTCTCTAGTCACGTAACCACGTTAGCTGGCTGCTCATCATTAGCAGGATTTTGTTTCTGTCTAACATAAGCATTTATCAGAAATGTCCCATGGAAAGTTCCACTTACGCTTGCAGTTTAAGCAAGGTTCAGGCTATTTTTAAGATCTATTTGGTTTTGTTTGCCAGGAATTTTTCAGGCTTGGTCTTCATTTTAATTTTAATTTAACAGTTCCTAGTTTTATTCTATTGTGATCAGTGTGTGCTGTTGTAATATTTCTACTTTATAGAACTTACTACTTTTCTTAAATTCCCCACATACGATTATATTTTGTGACAGTTCCAATATTCTTAAGATGAATGTGCGTTTGCTATTATCAGGATGTCACTTCAATATGTAGCCATAAGGTTGTCCTTATTGATTATGTTGATCAGGTCCTCAGTATTCTTACTTGCTTTTTTGGCCACTGATCTGTCTTGTACAGAAAGTGGAATTTAAAATTGTTCTTCTATTAGTGTATTTTTATCTATGTATTCATGTATTTCCTGTAATTTTTTCTTTATGAAGATAATTACTATCATTTTTTGTACATATTTATAACTGTTTTATAATTATTCTAAATTATTGGCTTTAGTATTAGTAAAAGCGTCCTTTGTTGAATTTGATACTTCTTAATGCAAATTACACTTTGAAATCAGCAAAACAATGTCTACTTTACTGTTTCTATTTGCCTACTATATATATTTTCCATGGTTTTATTTGTTAGCCTTTTTGTATTATTCTTTAGACATGTCTCTGGTATACAGATTATAGTTGGGTATTTCTTTGCTAGACAAATTTGAAAATAATTTTCCTTTTAATAGGTGACTTCAGCCTATTCATATTTACTGATATAACTGATATATAGAATTATTTTAAATTTTTCAAGTTAAAAAATACCTTAGTGATCATATAGCTAAAAGGCCTACTAGAAGTTTTAGTATGTTACATTAAAATAAGTGCAGAAATTGAATCAGACTCTCTGGACTCCCAAAATTCTAAATAAGGATGATAGAACCCCTTATGTTTTGGTAAGTGTGTGTGTGTTTGTGTGTGTGTGTATCTGTGTGTGTTTCTATGTATGTCTGTGAGTATGACATTTTCATATGCATCTTTTGAGCTACTCTACACACACACACACACACACACACACACACACACACACACCCCTCAATAATATGAGCTACTTGGCTTTTATGTACAACCTCCACCTCATTATTCCTCATTCTGCTGCCACATGCATACAAACATCACTAGAATGCCAGGCATATGGTAGGTGGTCAGTAAATATTTGCTGTATTAATAAATATATAAATAACCCAGAGGAAGAGCCCTCTTAAAAGTTAAGTATATTTATTAAATTATGTGCATTCATCCCTCCAATTGCCTGTGGAGTAAAGTTATAGATATATACAATGTATTTATTTTTCTGGTTTGGGTGGAATATAGTCTAATTGTTTTAATGCATCCTGTTTTCATGTAATATTTTCTATCTGCAATGGTTTCTAAGGTCAGACACCTAGTAACTGTCCAGCTGTGAACAGTCCAGCTTATTAAACTGCACTTTCTGTTTTTAACTTTATCCCAAAATCATATCTCATTTGAAAAACTACTTAAATTGTTGCCTGAGAGCTTCAATAAAAACATTTCTACCACACTTGGCATACAATTCAGATTCCAGGCCCAACCCTACTATATTGACTAGCGTAATTGCTCTTTTTAGGGAACCAAGGGAATTTGAAATAATGTTGATTTATTGGCACCTTAGAAAAGCACTGGTATCACAGGCTTATTAGTGCAACTCCCTGGCATGCTTTCTCCCAGTTTCAGGTGTTCTGATTTAGTTTCCAGAAAGAATATAGAGGTTTTAACTTTGAATTTGCATCATTAATTTCACTAAGTCATTTGGACAGCAGGGCACTTAAAGCTTCCTCAGCAATTTGAATGAAAGAAGACTTGGAAAATGCCTCAGTCAAATGCTTCTTATTCTAAACTGAAAACTTTCATTAGAAATAGACTACACTGTCCATGGAAGATTTATGAGTATATGATTGAATCATTAATGATAGATATGATGATAATATGTGCAGCTTTCCAAAATGCATAAGTGAAAAGCATCATTTTTATTTTCAATGTGCCATGCATATATCATGAATTTAATTAAAATTTAAAAACGCGCTTGTGAAGGAATTGCTATAGTATTCAAGTTGGGTGTTCCTATGAATACTTAGAGGAATTAAAAGTTATAAAAAATAAAGCAGTGACTGAAAACTATTTAGGTTATCATTTTTAAAAATAATTAAAATAATTTTGCTGTTAAAAATAAACATTATTTCATTGTTTAAAATATTTAGAAAATACTGATTGACAGAAAAAGAAGAAAACATCTCAGCTGTTTAAGATTTTGGTATTAAAAATGTGTAGAACTTTTTAATAAATATATATGTAGGGGCCTTCATAGTTTGTTTTAAATTAGAGTACCCACATCCATATTCATATCAGGGTGGACATTTTTCACGTTTTGACTGCCCAGTATCAGCACGTTTTTTTCTATATGTGAGGGATTCCTTACCTTGTAAGAACTAAAGGCTGATCTTGCCTGCGATTATTTGGTTGGAGACACTCTCCTCACTTTCCCAGGTTTTTGACCAACATGTTTAGAAAGGAGTTCCTAAGCTTAGCTAATCATCATAGTTCATCCTAGAGCTACTGGCATAAGAGGAAGTTCTTTCTTGCAATAACAATAAAGGCAGGAGGTCCTTCACTTTTCTACTGATTAAAATGGTGGCAATTCAAGCTGCAGTGTTTTAAAATGAGGATGTGTGAGTCCCTAAATCTTGTTTTCCTTTCTCAAGTTTGTTTTGGCTGTTCTTAATCCCTTCTATTTTCATATAAATTTTAGTATTAGCTTGTCAAATTCTTCAAAAAAAATTCAGCTGAAATTTTGATAATGTTTGTTCTGAATCTGTAGGTTAACTTGGGGAGTGTTGCTATCTTAAAAATAACTGTACCTTCTGATCCAGAAACAAGGTTTGTTCCACTTATCTAGTTTCTCCTTAATTTCTTTCAACAATGGTTTATAGTTCACAGCATATAATTTTTTCACTGGCTTTGTTAAATATATTTTTAAGTGTTATATTATTTTTAATGCTATTGTACACAGAATCGTTGCAAATTGTTCACTGCTAATATATATACTGATAATTGATTTTTGTATATCAATATTTTGTTCTGCAACCTTGTTAAACTCATTTATTCTACTTTTTACTAGTTTCCTTTGAAATTTCTAAATATAAGATCATGTCATCTGAAAATAGTTTTATTTCTTTCTTGTTAAGATGACTACCTTTTATTTCCTTTTCTTGCTTAATTATTTTGCCTAGAACTTCCATCACAATGTTAAAAAGAAATAGCAAGAGTCAATATCCTTTTATTTTGTATGATCACTCAGTCATTCCCCATTAAGTATGATCTTAGTCCTAGATTTTTGTAGATGCCTTTTATGAGGCTGAGGAAGTTTCCTTCAATTCCTAGATCAGTAAGTATTTTTTATTAAAAATCTGTTGGATTTTGTCAAATGTTTCCTGTATTTATTGAGATACTCATGTAGTTTTTGTCTTTCGATACGGTGTATTACATTGATTTTCAGATGTTAAAACAAACTTGTGTTCCTGGGGTAAATCCCACTTGATCATGGTACATCATTCTATTTACATGTTCCCTGGATTTGGTCTGCTATTTTTCTTATGGTATCTTTATCTGGTTTAGGATAATACTGGCCTTATACAACAAGCCTGTGCTTTTTTTTTCTGGGAAATGTTTAAAGTACCAATTGAATCTCTTGATTTATTAGTTATAGGTCTGTTCACATTTTCCATTTCTTCTTAAATAAGTTGTGGTTGTTTTGTCTTCTTAGAAACTTGTCCATTTCTTCTAAGTTATCTAGTTTGTGGGTATACAATGGTTTGTCATATTCCCTTATGATCCCTTTTACTTCTGGAAGGTCAATAGTGCCCTCTTTCCTTTCAGACTTGGTCTTCTACCTTTATTTTCTTGGTTAGTTTAGCTTACATTTCATCAATTTCATTGATATAGTCAAATAACTGATGTTCAGTTTTGTTGATTTTCTCTTTTGTTTTACTATTCCATAGTTCACTAATTTCTTCTTTAATCCTTATTATTTCTTTCCACCTGCTTGCTCTAGCACTAATGTGTTTTTTTTTTGTTTATTTTTTTTTATTTTTTATTTTTTGCTGTTTGGTGCCTTAACATTAAAGGTAAAGTTTTCTATGTGATACCTTTCTACTTATTAAATATAGCCAATAGAGTTATACATTTCCCTGCAAGCATGGCTACTTTCACTGCATCCCATTGCCTTTTGATTGAAGTGTTTAATTCATATGCATTTAGGATAATTTCTCATAAGTTAGAACACGATCTTCTCTTTTGGTTTTATTTTCTATTTTATTCATGTCTTCTTTGTTCTTCTATTCCCTCTTCATGGTTTTCTTTTAGGATAAGTGAACATTTTCTTGTACAATATTTTTATTCCTTTTATAATTTTTTATTTATTAAAAATTTTTAGTGTTTCTTTTGGGGGTTACCATATATATCTTATCTTACCCTAATCCTCTACAAATTTTTACTAATTTAATTCCAACGAGATACAAAACATTGTTACTATATAGGTCTATTTCTTCTTCCTCCTTTATGTAATATTATTGGTATACATGCTACATCAGTATGTGTTACACATCCAAAATGCTGTTGTAACAATTATTATTTTATATAATTTTAATTTTTTATAAAGCTGAGAGAAGAAATAACATCAAGCATATAATTGTAGAGTTTGTAATAATAACTTTCTTCTTTACCATGTCTGGTTTTCTTTACTTGTTCCTGTGAATTCTAGTTACTCTCTGGTGTCATTTCCTTTTTCCAATATAGCTTTGCTATCACCCACCCCCTTTTGCTTTTATTGCCAAATATTTTACATTTCTATATGTCACAGGCTTAACAATACAATTATATACACTTTATATAATTGATAACTAAATAAATTAAGAGATGAAAGGAGATGAGGGGGGTGGAGCCAAGATGGCTGAATAGGAACAGCTCCAGTCTACAGATCCCAGCGTGAGCAAAGCAGAGGACGGGAGATTTCTGCATTTCCAATGGAGGTACTGGGTTCATCTCACTGGGGAGTGCTGGACAGTGGGTGCAGGACAGTGGGTGCAGTGCACCATTTGTGAGCCAAAGCAGGGCAAGGCATTGTCTCACCTGGGAAGCGCAAGGCGTGCCACACCCGGGAAGTGCAAGGGGTCAGGGAATTCCCTTTCCTAGTCAAAGAAAGGGGTGACAGATGGCACCTGGAAAATTGGGTCACTCCCACCCTAATACTGCGCTCTTCCAACGGGCTGAAGGGCACACCAGGAGATTATATCCCGCACCTGGCTCGGAGGGTCCTATGCCCATGGAGCATCGCTCACTGCTAGCACAGCAGTTTGAGATCAAATTGCAAGGTGGCAGCGAGGCTGGGGAAGGGGCATCCATCATTGCTCAGGCTTGAGTAGGTAAACAAAGCTGCTGGGAAGCTCGAACGGGGTGGAGCCCACCACAGCTCAAGGAGGCCTGCATGCCTCTGTAGGCTCCACCTCTGGCAGCAGGGCACAGACAAACAAAAGACAGCAATAACCTCTGCAGTCTTAAATGTCCCTGTGTGACAGCTTTGAAGAGATTAGTGGTTCTCCCAGCACGCAGCTTGAGATCTGAGAGCAGGTAGACTGCCTCCTCAAGTGGGTCCCTGACCCCTGAGTAGCCTAACTGGGAGGCACCCCCCAGTAGGGGAGGACTGACACCTCACACGGCCCGGTACTCCTCTCAGACAAAACTTCCAGTAGAACGATCAGGCAGCAGCATTTGCGGTTCACCAATATCCGCTGTTCTGTCGCCACCGCTGCTGATACCCAGGCAAACAGGGTCTGGAGTGGACCTACAGAAAGCTCCAACAGACCTGCAGCTGAGGGTCCTGACTGTTAGAAGAAAAACTAACAAACAGAAAGGACATCCACACCAAAAACCCATCTGCACTTCACCATCATCAAAGACCAAAGGTAGATAAAACCACAAAGATGAGGAAAAAACAGAGCAGAAAAACCGGAAACTCTAAAAATCAGAGCGCCTCTCCTCCTCCAAAGAAACATATCTCCTCACCAGCAACGGAACAAAGCTGGACAGAGAATGACTTTGACGAGTTGAGAGAGGAAGGCTTCAGAAGAACAAACTACTCCGAGCTAAAGGAGGAAGTTCGAACCAATGGCAAAGAAGTTAAAAACTTCGAAAAAAAAAATTAGACGAATGGATAACTAGAATAACTAATGCAGAGAAGTCCTTAAAGGACCTGATGGCATTGAAAACCACAGCACAAGAACTACATGACAAATGCACAAGCCTCAGTAACCGATGCGATCAACTAGAAGAAAGGGTATCAGCAATGGAAGCTGAAATGAATGAAACGAAGCATGAAGAGAAGTTTAGAGAAAAAAGAATAAAAAGAAACGAACAAAGCCTCCAAGAAATATGGGACTATGTGAAAAGATGAAATCTACGTCTGATTGGTGTACCTGAAAGTGATGGGGAGAATGGAACCAAGTTGGAAAACATTCTGCAGAATATTATCTAGGAGAACTTCCCCAATCTAGCAAGGCAGGCCAACATTCAGATTCAGGAAATCCAGAGAACGCCACAAAGATACTCCTCGAGAAGAGCAACTCCAAGACACATAATTGTCAGATTCACCAAAGTTGAAATGAAGGAAAAAATGTTAAGGGCAGCCAGAGAGAAAGGTCAGGTTACCCACGAAGGGAAGCCCATCACACTAACAGCTGATCTCTCGGCAGAAACTCTACAAGCCAGAAGAGAGTGGGGGCCAATACTCAACATTCTTAAAGAAAAGAATTTTCAACCCAGAATTTCATATCCAGCTAAAATAAGCTTCATAAGTGAAGGAGAAATAAAATACTTTACAGACAAGCAAATGCTGAGAGATTTTGTCACCACCAGGCCTGCCCTAAAAGAGCTCCTGAAGGAAGCACTAAACATGGAAAGGAACAACAGGTACCAGCCACTGCAAAAAC